>NC_051274.1:21633739-21876239 GCF_015220745.1 Sebastes umbrosus
CGCAGCTCCAATTACACTGCGCATGTGTTGTACTCCATACCCCAAGACCCGTGTCCGCCCGTGTCCCAGCCTCCTTCAATAAGCCTTGCATGGGACCTTATTTAAGAAAAAATATGTACAGTAATCAACGGCAAGAGACAATTTTTTTTTTATCCCGTTTGAATTGTGCCATGAATCACACATATGATGTTTGACAATTTAAAAAAAATATTTTTGCAAGTCAAGAAAGTCACAGTTGGTCGTTGGTTTGTCATAGTATCATTTAGTTTTGTGTGAAACCGCTCAGTGAACTACATCTCTCGTCTCCAACAATATAAGTCACCAACACTAGCTAGCTAACTAACTTATGACGCACAAAAGTAACGTTATCTTACCTGATGTGTTTTATCCAGCGACTCCTGGTCTTTTTATCAACCTGGAAGATAAAGAGCGAGCGAGACCTGTTGCTCGTGTGAGTACATCCCAGTACGAAACACACAGGCATCATAGCTTCAGCAAGAGAGACGTCACTACGCGACTTTTGGCAGTGTAGTCTTTCTAATTACATATTTTCACAGTCTTATAATTCAACAGTTTTAAAACAAACTGCGACTTTCTTGACAATTATCTTTTAAATTGACGTGTGTGATTCATGGCACAATTCAAACAGGATCAAAAAACATATTTGTCTCTCTTCGTTGACCGTTCATATTTTTCCCTGAATAAGGTCCCATGGTGGTCCACCGGAAGGGGAGGGACTTCGCCTCTCCATTTGTGTTCCACTTGTCTTTCTTCTATGATTCACAGTAAAGTCGCAGGGCTTTACACCATGTTGTTTTAGACCTGTGGATAATGATTTATTATCCTATAAAATCCACGAGTCCTCCTGACTCTCCGAGAGAAAATTAAGTGTGAATTGCCGCTCTGGCTCTTTCCCTTTGATGAGCACTCTGTTCTTATTCCTCCTCTCTAATCCCACTCTGGGGAGCAGAGAGCCTCCAGTCTCCATCCTCTCGGCCTCGTAAAACACGACCACACAGCTACACGCTCTCCTGACCTCCCACTCGCTGACCTGCCAACTGCCACCGAGTTGCAAGAGGTCTCATGCACACCCGATTAGGTTTAGAGTAGCATTTACCTTGATAGGATACTGTAGGAATCTGTTTTATTAGCGCATGGAGAAAGATTGGCGTGCGAGAGAACTGATGAGTAAGGCGAGCATGAGAGGCAGAAGACGGAGAGGAGTAAAGTGAGTAAACGGGGTCTTAGTTTGACAGGGTTATTGGAGGCCCCCAGACTTGGTGCGCTGATTTGTGACGACATGATTTCAACTATCCCACTGGGAAACATTTAAACACACATACACACCCAGGTCTTGTGGGGAGAGGTTAAGTGCTTATTTATTTGGAGAGCGGAGTAAATGGTTTCCACTCCCCTCCTGCTCGCAAACCTTAAACTGTTAAGTGTAGTGAACTCTGACTCACAGAGGACTGTTACTGCCGCTCTCCTTCACGCCACTCACCACCTTTGAGTGTGTGTATACACCCACCATATGAGGGCGCCTGTAATTAATTGCAATATACCATCAATCACTGCTGCACTTCCTTCTAAATGAAGTTGGA
Source organism: Sebastes umbrosus (assembly GCF_015220745.1). Classification (NCBI taxonomy): domain Eukaryota; kingdom Metazoa; phylum Chordata; class Actinopteri; order Perciformes; family Sebastidae; genus Sebastes; species Sebastes umbrosus. Next base: position 21,635,341 of record NC_051274.1, read on the forward strand.
GTGGATTCGGTTCAAAACCGCCTAAAGTTTCTTGTGGTTTTTTTTGCATCTTCAGGTACATCGGTGCCCTGGGAGCCCGTGTGATCTGCGACAACATCCCAGGCTTGGTGAACAAGCAGCGGCAGCTCTGCCAGCGCCACCCGGACATCATGCAGGCCATCGGCGAGGGCACCAAAGAGTGGATCCGAGAGTGCCAGCACCAGTTCAGACACCACCGCTGGAACTGCAGCACGCTGGACCGCGACCACACTGTGTTTGGACGTGTCTTGCTACGGAGTAAGTCCATGGGTGTGTCCACATGTCTTTCTATGTCTGATTACTGACTGTGCGGCCAAAAGCATAGAGATACTGAGGCTGAACCTGAGCCCCATCTGCTACTATCTCACTCCTCATTCCCATCCTTCCTCCCTTCTCTCCATCCGTCTGCCCTCGTCGCTCTGTTCTTTCTCCAATCTTTCCTCCTCATGCTCACGTATGCTGGTGCTCCGTGTTTATAGTCGCTAATGGACTGTTGTAATGCCTTACGCCTCGTCAATAAACACACGGGCCTCGAGACGCGGGCTTGTCGTCATTTTGTTTTTCCACTCCTGCCAGACCTCTCTGCTTTGCAAGGTATTCATGCCAATACACATATTCACACACGCATGTTACAACATACATATTTTCTAACTATCTTTGCAGCCAGTGCATGATAGATCATTACAGCTGCATTTTGAATGCAGAGCATGGACACAGCGATGCACTTGTAAGTCACTGTTGCATGCCGAGCAACCAGTAAAAAGAGTGACTCTAATGCTACATCTTAGGGGTTATGTTTTCTTTCTTGCTTTTGGAGTAAGGCATAATGGTAAATGCTTCATTTACAGTAGGGGTGAAAATATCAATACACATGAGTATCGTGATATTATGTTTTGCGATACTGTATCAACCTCTTAAAAACCGGACCCGGCCACTATTCTGTCTTTCGGAGGTTGTATCGGGCTCACTTGTAAAGCTAGAGTGAAGACACTCATCATATAATTGAGATAACCTAAGGAATCTATTGGTACCAACCATGCCATACTTGCATGTCGCTCCAAAGTTACACTAAATTTTGGCGAGGAAAAACTGGCATGGCCATTTTCAAAGGGGTGCCTTGACCTCTCACCTCAAGATATAAGAATGAAAATGGGTTCTATGGGTACCCAGGAGTCTCCCCTTTACAGATATGCGCACTTTATGATAATCCCATGCAGTTTTGAGCAAAAACCATGCAGTTTTTTGCATGCATGACAAATGTGTTATTTTCACCTATTCTAAAATGGTGTATTTGAATATTTCTGCATACTGGGGTCCCTAAACAGTCTTGGAATTACACAAATTGGGTATGAATGTAAAGCTGAGACTCTTGTGAATCCAATGAGTCCAACTGTATTCATGTGTAATGATGTTAGTTCCTATAGTAGCCATTTCACACAGTGACTTTTTTCAGATTCTATACATATGGTGATGTGTCATATGACAGTTTTCCTAAAATTAGATTTGAAAAAAAACAAAACGCAATATATCGCCTTGCTTACAATATCGCCATATATCGCAATACCGGTATATTGAATTGTTACCTTTGTATCATGATACTAACCGTATCGCCAGATTCTTGCCAGATTCTTGCCAGATTCAGATGCCAATACACAGCCCTAATTTACAGCAGCTCATTGAAGTGGATCTACATTCAGGTTGCATAAAATAAGGTGCTTGTCTCCACAGACTTAGTAGCTGACATATTATTGTCCCTCTTCCAGCCATCCTAAGCCGGTGTGGGGGTCGACGATGCATTGAAAAAAAATATATCAGATATGGAGATACAGGCTGCGTGTGTGTGGAGGACAGGAATAAACAGTAATGTAGATGTAAATATTTAGATAGATATTCTCACTATCAGACAAACAGCGCAGGTTTGAATGATGACCAGCAATGCCCTCCTCCATCCTCCCCCACATACGCCCCCTCAGCAGCACCCACTGCCCCCTTCTCCTCACCCCAGAGGTGGGACGGGACATTCCAGTGAATACAGAGCGAGCAGGTTGGATCACACAAACTCCTCTGGCCCTGGCTGCTTCAGATAGACTGAACCTTGCTTTCAGATACAAAAGTATCCCACTCGTAGTCATTTATAATCAGTACTATATCAGTTAGTTTTGTGATGTTATTTTGATATGCTGGTACTCGAGTATTGCCCATTTCATGGAAATAGGAAATATTACTTCACTCATGCATTTACGTGTTACTTTTCAAAACAGAATTCATAAATGTAATGCATTGTTATTTATCCTGGTATGCAGATTATGGAATACTTTGCTGTGCATTTAAATACTTCTTACAACTTGAGGATGAAGCTAGGATGCGTGCAATCCCAGCGCTGCTGACGCTTTGTGAAACATCAGCCTGTGTAGACTGCTATATTAATTAAAATAGAAACTGGGGCTGGCCGATACGGCCTAAAAACGAAATTTTGATTCAAGACATCAGTAGCGTGTGAGATGGATCACTGAAAAGTTATTAGTTAGTTGAATGTGCTTAGAAAATTACACAGCAACCTGCTGATTACATAATGAGATATGCAGAGTTGACATTTCTGCCTTAAGGCGTTGCTAAAAGAAAGCTCACGAGAGCTCCAAAATAGAAAGAGTTCATCATCTGGGCAGCATGAATGGGATTTTTATTAGATGTTTCTTGTGTGCTAGTACAAAAACTCGGTTGCTGGTGACACAAGATGAAAAGGTTGCATGGTCCCCAAAAACATCAGGATTCATGCTCTGAGAACCATGAATATCAGCAGCAAATGTAATAGATATTCAGCCAACAGTTTTTGAGATGATTTGTCGTGTTTCAAAGCATTAGTACCAGATGGTCGTCAGGGGGCCAAGGAGGTGAACAAATTGTTACGAGCCATGAAAAACCAAATCACATTCCATGGCTGATAGCTGTTTAAATATCTGAACTGAAGTGTTGATGAAAGAACTGACAGACCAAATGACCAACTGACTGACCAGGGTCATATGGACATGAACATCAGAGGTGGGGCAAAAAAAATCACATACAAATTGCAATTCTTACCTTCTATGATTCTGAATCAATTCAAAAATGCCAAAAAAAAACTATTTTTCTAAGTTGTTAATAAAGTTGATGGAGCAAAAAAAGCGAACTCAACCACAAGAGCACAGTGAAGCACCCAGACGATGGACAGCACGCACATTTTGTCGTTCATGTTAAATAAAAGGCAAGCATTTGGGCCCATTTTTTATTTAATAAAAAATGGCACTTCAGTTTGTACCCCATCAACCAGAGACTAATCTCTATAAACAGATTCTGCATTCACATGTAGAATCTGTAGGCAACGGGACAAGATTTTGGCATCGGAAGCATTCTGGTTTCCGTCTGTAGTCCAAGTAATATTGTACAATCACGTTTGAGCAGACTTTGGTTAAATGCAGGTAAACAGTCTGTGTGAAGAGCAAAAGAGGTGGAACGCATTGGCCGAAATGCAATTTCGGAACCCACCTGCTATTGTCTGACGACGATTTTGCTTTTTATTGGTTTAAAATTAGCCTGTAAACTGGCTACTTGTGAAACAATCCGGTCATACACGTCGTCTCTCAACTCCAACTCCAGTCTTGCATCTCAAGTTGCTAATCAGACTGTACTTGGCCCGGACATCTACAGGCTGCACCGGAACCCCAGAAATATAGCCCCTTGCCTCCAGAGGCTTACCCGTCGTCAGACCAATAGTCGATGGGTTCAGAGATTGCCCAGAGACTGACCAACTCGCACTGCAGCACTTTACAAAACTCTCAGCTAACTCTGGTCGGGCGAAGAAAATAACATGATCCACAGTCCGTTTCATTTCAAAAGACCTGCGGCTGTGCAGCGTTTTTGGATAACAGTGGCTTTGCTCTGTACTAACGCTGCAGCACAGAGGCTGCTCTCCACTACCGGAAATATAACATTAACAACAACACAGTGGAGCTCTTCGCTTCCCGTAAGATTCCCACCCCCGTTGGACATGCTTGCTTTTACTTTACAAGGAGACGAGTCATGTGGAGGATGAATTTACTAACTACTGGGGAAATTCTTATTTCAGGTGCATCATTTTCTTTTTACCTGAAACAGCATTCAAGTTGTTTCAACTCTGAGTACAGAGGCACCAAGTGAAAACCCACATATGTCTGTTAGGCTGTGACTACAAGCTCTTCTGCGTCTGGCTGTTGTCTTCTGAGGCATTCACTCCCACGGGCGCTGCAAAAAGCAACTGTGACTAAATACTATATCTAATGCTCTATGTGTCTTTGGCCACACAATAGATGAGTCATATTCTAAGGAACTAAAGAGAACAGGAAAGCACAGCAATGGTAGAAAATGCTGTCATGACATCACCCTGACGCTGATTAATGGGGTATCACTGTGTCTGTATTTAAACAATTTATGTGAGCAGAGGAGAGCCCCGCAGCTGGGATTATTTCCATGATAATATTTAAACAGAGCTGTCCTATACTCCACATCAGGCCTGATATGCCCCCGTCAGCTGCACCTTCATGTCCTGATGGCTCACGCCCAGGCCTGGTTATGGCATTATGTGTATCTGTGCGTGCACGTTAGCATGTGGGCTGCACAGTTTTAAGTCTTTACTATAAATCGTAGAGAATTTATTGTGTATTGCATGATATGAGTGACTACAATTTGTGTTATTTTAACCTCTGCCTCAGTCTAAACTCTTGGTTTCTTTTGTGCTTTCTCTCTCCGTCTCTCTTTCTCAGGCAGCCGTGAAGCAGCATTCGTCTACGCCATCTCCTCAGCGGGAGTGGTGTACGCGCTCACTCGCGCCTGCAGCCAGGGGGAGCTGAAGACGTGTAACTGCGACCCGCACAAGCGTGGACGGGCTAGCGATGAGAGAGGAGAGTTTGACTGGGGTGGATGTAGCGATAATATCAACTATGGGATAAAGTTTGCCAAAGCCTTCATAGACGCCAAAGAGAGGACGGTTCGAGATGCACGAGCGCTCATGAACCTACACAACAACCGCTGTGGCAGAACAGTAAGTGTGTGATTACTGCAGCATCAATTCACCCACGTAACAAAACATATTGTCTGATTTACATCTAGTGGTATATCTAGCGATGCAGACTTTTGTTTTATTTGCTGGAGATTTGATAAATCTGCATCTTGGACCCCATTTACATCTGGTCTTAACATGCAATCTGTATCTGGCAACGCTATCTTGGTAATGACAATAGGAATTTGCATTTATACCTGATATTAATAAGCGTTATCTCGGTTCCACCTGCACTGTGACCGAATCTTTATATGCAAATCACATAGGTGTAGCAGACGAACTAGTGGATGCAGAGTTAGTTTGACCTATCAACTTGTTGGAGTTTTTTTTTCTAAACAATGCAGCCAAACTGTACAGACCACATTCACACCTTGCTGGGATCCAATCTCAATACAACGCCTTTCCCAACTTTAATGCATTCTGAGTGCATTTTAGGGCACTTTTGATTTGAAACTACCGTTCGAACGCGGGAAAAGTATTAAATATTCAATCTGTAATAACCTTTTCAGTTTCAAAATTGTCAGTGTATAACAGACGACTGCAATGTTACAGTTAACTTTCATGAACTGAAAACACACTGTGAAAGGGTCAAAGTTGTAAGACAAAAACGTGGACAACTCCCAGATTGGACAAAGCCATGGTAGCGACCTGTCAATCACAAGGTAGCCACGCCCTAAAGCATACCCTGCTTTATGGTCTATTTGACTCTAAATGGGACCATAATTTACTAAATGAACATCATGCTGTAATGAAGAAGGCTTGAAACTAGTGATTGAGACCATAAACTCATGTTTACAATGTTAACTGAGGTAATAAATCAAGTGAGAAGTAGGTTCATTTTCTCATAGACTTCTATACAATCAGACTTCTTTTTGTAACCAGAGGAGTCGCCCCCTGCTGGCTATTAGAAAGAATGCAGGTTTAAGGCACTTCAGCACTAGTTTCACTTTTCAGACCTGGAGGTAGCCCACTGGTTCCTACAATGCACTGTTAGGAGCTAGGATAAGCTAGGTGGGTAATTGCATTCAAATTAGTTTGAACTTGATTTTTTGCAACAGTGACACCTTTCCTTAGCAAGTGTTTTTCCTTATACAGATACAATTTTCAGTTACAGATCACATGTTAGTACTTAGTATAAATAGGGTCTCCACCCAATGTAGGTAAAATATTTTTTGTTCGTGGTACTCACAACGTTAAAAAAAAACATATTTAGAGAATTCAACACCCTCTCCATATCTCTGGGTAATCAAGAGAGTTTGCTGTCAACAGTTTTAATAGGGACTATTAGTAACTCAGATGAAAACTGTTCACAGAGATCTGTGGATTACCCAATGTGAATTTTTAATGCAATTTTCAATGCTTTGATCACATCAAACAAAAATCCTTTTATTGGAGTGGAGGCAGAAATCTCAGAGGTGGATATCTATGTCAAAACCTCGGCAGATGAAACCAAACATTGTCTACGAGACTAGATACCACTAGAGTTGCATCAAGTGGGAAATATGTTTTTATGAAATTAGGTTAAACCAACCAAATGTTAAGAAACGTTCCTGCCTTTTTTTTAGAACATGTAAAACCAAATGTCTCAATGGCTAAAACAACACAATCCCCACTTCTCTCTCTATGCATTCAGGCAGTGAAGCGGTTCATGAAGCTGGAGTGTAAATGTCACGGCGTGAGCGGCTCTTGCACGCTGCGGACATGTTGGATGGCCATGTCCGACTTCAGGAAGACCGGCGACTACCTGAGGAGGAAATACAACGGGGCCATCGAGGTGACGATGAATCAGGACGGGACAGGCTTTGCCGTGGCTAACAAAGCCTTCAGGAAGGCCACCAAGAACGACCTGGTCTACTTTGAGAACTCTCCGGATTACTGCCTACAAGACAAAACAGCAGGTAAGACGGCGAAAAGGAGAGAAGAAGAAAGTGGACTGGACTGAAAGACGCAGAGAGGCAGTTTCTCATGGGTGTTGATGGATTGCCCCCACTGTGTTATGTTTTAGGGGTGTTATGTGTATGTTGTGTGTATGTTCATGCATGACTAGTGTGTGTGTGTGTGTGTGTGTGTGTGTGTGTGTGTAATGGTAGTCAGATAACACAGCAGGACTCCTGTGTGATGTCGGTGGAAGCTAATATCCTTGTACCCCGAGGACATGGTCGTTCTGTGACCACCTGACCTCTATCAGTCTCTGTCACCACACACACACATATATATACACACTCCCGTGGTCAGAGGAAGTGTTGATCAACCTTTACACAATGCACCTATGACTGTTTCTGATTGGCTGGTCGATGGACCGTCAGACAAACTTTTACAATATTTGACCATCACTCAGAAGCTCTGTCCAGTTCGTCCTCGCTCCCTTTGTCTGCCTCACTCTTCGTCCATCCTCCCCCCTCTTTCTCACCTTCCCAGAGGAATCCACAGCCTAGGGACACAAGCAGCTAATTTTTTTTTTTTTTTTAAATCACTCTTTTCTGTCTGTCACAGTCTCTCCCTCTCTGTCTGTCTGAACTAAGCGTAGCTGGAGGGCAGAGTGGGCCTCAGAGTGTGAGAGCCTGTCTGTCTGTCACGCTCCACTGTCCATTTAACCCTCACACACACACACTCACATAGAGTGGCTTCAAAGGGAGCAGTGGCTTGGGAAAGGCAGTGTAACTATAGGCCACTCTACCAACACTGCATAGTTGTGTGTGTGGGTCTGTTGTTCTATGGGCAGCTTGTTGTGATAGGTAGCAGTTCAAACAGGGAGCTTCTCACACGAAACACCACCACTAATCTCTGTGGGGATGACATTCACATAAGACACACAGACAATATGCCACTGCATTAGGTAATAGCCAGACTGCTAAACACTATGATGCACTAAACAACGGCGACTAGTGGCACGTTTCCACCAAGCAGTCCAGTCCATTTCAGTTCGTTACACATTAGAACGGTTATTTTCACGTTTCCATTGGCAAAACTTGTGGATGGTACCAAAAGAACTACTCCGCCTTTAGTACCACCTTGGTCGAGGTTTCAAGCAGACTGAGTCGATACTAGAAGGTGGAGTTAAAACACTGCAGACCACTGATCGGTCATAGAGAATCGTCACTAGCGCAAAGCGGCCGCTGTTTTTTAATAGCCAAGCTACCGGCAATAGCGACGACAATTTTTAATTCACTCGATTTTTTTTAAATGACAACTCGCAAAACTACACTATACACTACGCCGTACACACTACGTACACTACAGTTGACAAAATGATTCAGCGAGTGTCTCGTTGAAGATGATATCATGGCAGTTTCACTCACTGCAATCAGCGGTAATCAGCTGAGAATCCCGCCTACACTGAGGGGGTACTATCTGCAGTAGAAACACGGCATAGAGAACAAGACCTGGTACCAAAAGTGAGTCGAGTCAAGTCGACCAGAGCAGAGCAGAGCCGTACCATACAGTGTGAACACGGCTTAGCTGTTTTTCTTTTTAAAAACAGTGTAATGTTGTTCTTTTTAGCATTTATGTATTAGCTGCCATTGACAAACACCATTTTCCACAAGCCCAAGGCTGTCATGGGTCAATGTCGTCACAGATCCAACGCCACCGTCACATCGCAAAAATCACACCATCATCATCATTTTAATGTTTTTCAATGAAAATAATGATCTAAAGATGATCATTCCCTCTAATATCGAGAATCATATCGCAATTGCAATATCAGTCAAAATAATCGCAATTAGATATTTTTTCAAAATTGTTCAGCCCTACTGCAAAGTCACTCATCGGTGGCAGTTACATCTAAACAAAATCCAATAGAATCAATTCTGTCTGTACACAGCTTTTATGTAATCAGGTTTCATTTGTTAACAATGTGCTCCAAATAAGTAGCACAACAAAAGTAGCTGATGTAAGCTATTTAAATGGTGTGACTTTACCCTCTTGGTATAACGCCTCAACACTTCCAAGTCATCAGTTGAATGGTTGGCGATGAAAATGGACAGGAGGGCAAAATGACATAGTCGTTTATCATACAACAAAGATTACAGCTAAAAAGTTAAAGATAGAATTAGAAGAGACTGTGCATGGTTCATGAGGAGGGATAAAGGATAAAGGGCTATGGGCTGTGACTAAAAGCATTGTTAACCAGACAATTATTTTCTCGGTCAAATTATTTGTTGTGTCCAGCCGATAGTAAATAAAACCCCAAAACAATTCAGTTTCAGCAGATCTGATAGGTAATGTCTTGATTTTTGGCTTGAAAAATTCCTTAAACTTTTAATCAATTTTCAAAAGAGTTGCAGATTAATGTTTATTTAATCGACTAATCAATTAATCATGTTATAATTTAAGGACTTTGGCTTTCTTTAGAAATGATCCTCCAGTTGTTGTTGTTAAAGTTCATTGTTAAACATAAAAGAAGAGAAGGTTCACTTTAAGGTTTTATTGGCTAACTCTTTTGTGCTCTGTGCAGGCTCCCTGGGCACGGCTGGGCGGGTCTGCAACAAGACATCACGTGGCACGGATGGCTGTGAGGTCATGTGCTGTGGGCGGGGCTATGACACCACGAGAGTCAAGCAAATCACCAAGTGCGAATGCAAGTTCAAATGGTGCTGCGCCGTGGAGTGTAAGGACTGCGAGGAAGCCGTGGACATACACACGTGCAAAGCTCCCAAACGAGCCGAATGGTTGGACCAGTCCTGAGGACACGCCCCTCTTCGCCCCCTGTAATGCAACCCCACTCCTTTCCCCTTTACGGGACATCCTGTGGAAACATGGCATTCTGGGAAAGTTTGTCCGAAAGTGCTCGGCGTCTCCGCCCTCCCCTGCCCCCACCTCGGTTCATCATTGCATGGCTTTTCTACCTGTCTCTGTGAAAGCACTAGAATTCAGTACCCATCAATATGAATTAACACCCATTAGCCCCTGTTTGTGAACGGCCCTGAGACTGAACTGCTGGGATCAGATGATGAACGGTGAAACCAGTGAACACTTTGGGGTTCGAGTGGATTGGATTCAGTCCAGACGGCCTTTTTTCTAGCGTGTGGTTCTGGGTTAAAAATGGTTTGCTGCTTTCATGATGCTTTAAAGACACATTTTTACATTAACTGAGCCTTCAAACGTATTCAGTATTATTACATCAACATCCTATACTCACATATTTTTCTTTGTTTTTTTGGGGAAATACATTTTTATTTACCAAAAACAAATACTTGGTTGGACTTTGGGAAGTAGCTTGACAAGTGCACTTTGAGAAGTGGACATCTAAGCGTTAAGTTTGGCTCTGCGTGGCCAAACACAGAGGCGGAGGACTACCAGAGGACGGGGAGATGGACACTAGATGAATAAATGGACGGATGCGTCATTGGGACATTGAATGCAACTGTAAAAAAAAAAAAAAAAAAAGTTTAAAGTGATTTATTTAAATTGTAAAGTGTTGTTTCATTTCTCATCTGCGGATGAGACTGCACTACATTGTCTGACACGAGGAGAGAGAAGAGCACTCCCATTATTATGATTATACAGTGTACTCTAGTTTTCAGTGTGTAAGACGACGACAAACTGCTGCTGAGAAAAAAAAAAGAAGAAGAAAAAGACCTGGACGGTCATTCAGTTGCACATAACCACAACATCAGACAGATTTCACTTCTCTGCTCTCCAGCTTGCTTGTATAACATTGTGTATATTGCCTTATCTAAACAGATGTTCATATGAAATATATGGTGCATTAGTATGACACTGGGATCTTTGTTTTTTGTTCAGACAGACAAACACAGAGGTTGAAGGCAAGACTAGACGCAGATAAAGCAGAACTAATCAGTGTGACCGAGCAGGATAGTGAGTAAGTTCCTGTGCTGTCATAACCTGCCGTGTTTTTCCCATCACACACACACACACCATCGCTGCTCCTCACCAGCATGAGTTGAGAGCCACTGTGGCAGTAATAATACAATCTATGTCGGCAACAAAGGCTGATTCTGTGTGAGTCGGGGTGGGGTGCGTTATATCAGTCGAGGGGAGGGAAGTGTTTGATTAAAAGGCCCAACCTAAACCCCAACCCCTGCTGGCCTCATCCCACCCCTCGCTATGTGGAATTCCAGGTGGGTCCCAGGCTAATGACTAGATGGCTGTAATTACCCGGGGCTGTTGATAGCTGGTGATTGGACATGGTCGTGCCACAGAGGACCTAGTGTGGGCTCCTGCTGAGACCACATTTAATCAAAGGCTTCTTGGCCGGCTTATCAAAGGGAATACTTTCCAGCAATCTTCTCTGCCTCAGCCCCCTCTGCTCCCCAGACTCAGTCCAGTTCAGTCTCTGTTACATTAGAGACTCCTGATAACGTGAATTCAAAGGGATATTGCACACACAAGCGCAAGACGAAAGTAGCGTGTAAACCATAGACTGTATATAAGAAGTGGACGTTGTCACCGTGATATCTCCCATTGGATTGTGGACTGGCATTTTGAAGCCTAGAGTTCAGCATTTTGGTCATTACCATCTTGGCTTTTTGCAATCAGACATGACACGAGAGAGTGAAGTACGCTGAATAAGACATTTTTAGACGACCAAAAAGGTTATAATTAACTTTCATGAACTGAAAACACACTGTGAAAGAGTTAAAGTTCTAAGACAAAAACACGGACAACTCCCAGACCGGACAACGCCATGGTAGCGACCTCAATCATAAGGTAGCCACGCCCAAAAGCATCCAATCAGTACTGTTAACCGATTATTAGCATTAGTGCGTTTCATGCAGCTGTGCTGTGGTTTTAGTGCCTAACAAACCCGTTATATCCATCATTTATCACCAGCTACAGTGTATGTGCAAACAGACAACTGAGTCCCCAGTTCACCCATCCGGGAGAGTTACTGTAGCAGCCACGATGCTGCGTGTATTGTCGTGGACACATGCAGCCACTTTTCCGGTAAGTCTCCATCTAGTCTCCATTTAGTTTAACTGCGATGTTGTCAGCTGTGTGTCTGCCTGATGTAATGTTACTCTGTCTGCCCGGCGTAATGTCAGCGAGTGTCCGACAGACCGCGTGTGTGTGACGACGGTGAGTAACGTAGCAGTGCAGTGTGTGTACAGTTTATTTGTCGTGAATAAATGCTACAACTCCTCAAGACCCAAGCCAGGCTCCTGTATGTTGCAACAATTATATTTACTTTCTAATATTTCTTTTAACCGTTTAACCGATATCATTAATCCGTCATAATTCTTAATGCTGGTTAATGGTTAAATGACCAAGTGAGAAGTAGGGCCATTTTCTTATAGACTTCAATACAATCAGACTTCTTTTTGCAACCAGAGGGGTCGCCCCCTGCTGGCTGTTAGAAAGAATGCAAGTTTAAGGCACTTATGCATTGGCTTCACTTTTCAGAAACGGAGGTTGCCGACTGGTGTAAACACAAATGATAGAGTATTAGTTCATTGCCTTTTTACTCAGCAAACCTTTTTTTTTTCTCTAACCCTGTATGCTGTGATGCTCAATATGTGTCCCAGTGATAATATCACCTCTCCTTGCCCAGGCCTGGGACAGGATGCAGCCATGTTCAGGCCTGAATGGACACACCAATGCCATAAGACAGGAAATACAAGGCATCTGCCCTGGAGATACCTTGATGCAGGAAGCAGACACAAACTCAGATACACCAGCTGAGATGAAAAACACAAATTTGCTCTTTTGAGTCGCTTCAATCAATACAATCTCTTTCACGTGATACTGCTTTATAATCAATGTTTTTAATGGAGTAATATCACGATTCACCTTTCGGTCTACCAACTGCCCCAAAAAGGACCCTCAACATCCTAGTAGGTGTCTTTTAATAGCCACGGGAGGCCCATATCATTAGATAAGATAAGCTTTATTGTTCCTCAGGGTAATATTATCAAGCAATTCCAGTCATTTAAACTATTCTAGCGCCAGCTTCCTGTGGCAGAGTCTATCTGTGTCCTGGATGCCAGGCTGAGAGCATTCACAGGCAAACCATTAGTCTTCACAGCTGGCAGGCAGCACCGTGGGTGAGAGAGATTGTACTTACTGAGGGCACAGAAATGGCATCACAGGAGGACGTCAACACTTTTTTGTCGGTTCAGTTCTGTTGGCTGTGATAACATTGCACCCAGTGAATTACTGAGATCTGAGAATGGGAGTGGCGATATTACTAAAAAGAAGTCAGATGATCTCACAGGTTTTTAAATAAACCCCTAAGCAAGGCATAGTTATTTGGAAGAGGAAATATAGGCGAACAGTGAAATTATCACTCAACCTTTGTAAACATCCATCAGAGTGTACAGACCGACTTTGTGGTTCAAAGCACTTGCGGGAGTTGTGCGGACTAGGGCTGGGCAATATATTGATAATATATCAAAATCGTGATATGAGACTAGATATCATCTTGGATTTTGGATATCGTAATATGGCATAAGTGTTGTCTTTTCCTGGTTTTTAAAGGCTACATTACAGTAAATGTATGTATTTTTTAAAAATCACATTGTGTAAATATTTTGTGAAAGCACCAAAAGTCAACCCTACAATATCGTTGCAGTATCGATATCGAAGTATTTGTTAAAAAATATTGAAATATTGGATTTTCTACATATCGCCCAGCCCTTGTACACACAGTTTTACTTTGTAATGGGGGATTATTATGGACATTATGGGTGTGCCCACTAGATAATCTGTTGGCTTGTTAACAATGAATGTCTTGACTGTCTGTATTCATTGCTCCATTGTAGCAATGTCATCCCTGGTTTCAGATCTCAGAAAATAATTTGGTGGGTAAGACCCAAGTTGGAATAAACCAGATTTCAGATCAAACTGTGGTCCAGCTGAATTTAAAAGGACCAGTAAGTAACAATTAGGGGGATCTATTGGCAGAAATTAATTATACTATTAATAAGAATGTTTTCTGTAGAGTATAATCACCTGATAATAAGAATTGTTGTGCTTTTGTTAGCTTAGATTGAGCCGTTTATATCCACGTGGAACGGATCCACTCTCCACGGAGTTGCACCGCCATGTTTCAACAGTAGCCCAGAAAGGACAAAAACCAAACACTGTTAGCTTTTCCTGCTTGGGCTGGAGTCAATAATGTTATTTGCTCCCATCGCCGCCACTCTCTCTCTCGCTTCACCACTCTTCACGTACACAAACACTCTACGTTCTGGCTCTGCTCCAAATGGCTGTAGAGAGGGACATTCATGTTTTCATGTTGGCCACCGCAGCTCTCCAACACGTTTGGCACACAGGAGAGGCTTCAGTTGTTTGCAATCTCCTCACCTCACCGCTAGATACCACCAGATCCTACACACTGGACCTTTAAAGGTTGCTCTCATACACTATTTTTAGTTTGTGGTTGCTCTGATCAATAGTTATTTATTACCTGCATCATAGCCGTGACATCACGTCCTTTTTCGGAACTGTGTGCGGGGCAATGTCGTTGAATGGAAACCTTATGTGGTTGTACCTTTACCCTGACCAACACACATTGCTGCAGTATCTTTAGACTGTTAGCCATGCAGGCAGCCCAATCATTTATTTAACATCATCACAGTTATTCTCAACCATGTGTCACCAACACCTCTATATTCTCTCTCACTCTTGACTCCCCCTGTGTCTCGGTACTGACAGTTAGATAGATTAGTCAGATTTATCAACCTTATGTCCAGGCCGTAATGCATGTCAGCCTGAGCTCTGGCTGCCAAATGACAACAACCCTGAGAATAGAGGATAAACCGCACTCCGATTACATACACAAACATGCATGCAAGTGCGCACACACACACAGAGCCTGGAGCTACATGGACGGAGCAGAGCCCACAACCCAGACTGTGTTTTACCTCTAAAATCCATCTTGGACTGAGAGATAGAAAAAAAAGAAGAGGTGTGAGACAGTGAGAAGGAAGAGTCACATGGATGGATGAAGGGGATATTGAAATGTATAGGGTTACCTAGAGACCTGGCGGGCATGTTTATCAGCAGATCTTAATCTCAGCCAAAAGAACCGCGTTCCCCACAATTCATCATCATTACTCGCCCCACCTGCCACATCCCTCTCTGACTGCCTCCCTCCTGCTCCTTGCCTCTGATACAGGCTTCTGTCTGTGGGAATCTAGCCAGAGACCCTATAACATTCACCTTGGGGTGGTCCGGGTGTCAGCCATGCGATCTGTTTCGCACACATAGTCACATGTACATACCTGCAGGCTAGGATAGGACCCCCTCAGTGCCCCCTGAGCTCACCTATCACCTGTCTGGTAAAACCCCCAGTATGTTAGCGAGCCTTTCTGCTCTGTCACTCACTATTTGTGACCAGAAAGCACATACAAACATACAAGTGTGTGTGTGTGGAGGGATGAGTTTACCCCTCAGGGCCAGTAGAACCTGGGTCATTTTTTTCCCCTGGAGGTTGGAAGGGGGAGTCTGGTTGAGGTCAGGGGTCATAAAGTTTAGGTGTATCAACAGAGAACGACCACCACTGATCCGTCGCCTGTTGACACCTCCTAAACATTAACAGCTCGCTCATGTAGCTAAGCTCTTTTCTGGCCGGCCAGCAAAGAGGCGAATTTATTCAAAAGAACACCTGCTCTGCTGGATTAAAATCTGGCCTACAGCGTAGCTGCCTACAGTGTCAACTCCTCCATTCATCTTCCTGTTTCTATCTGATGGGGAGGGTGTCGGCCATTAGATATTAGGTGGTGCAGCTTCGTTGGGAGCAGGTTTGGGCTGGGAGGCAGTGGGAGCAGTAGGAGGTCCAGATTTATTAGGGAGCTCAGACTAATATTTACGTGACCTGCCAGGACCCCAGGGGTGTAGAGACAGAGAGGGAGAGAAAGTATGGGTATGAATTGCAGCGTCTGCATTGAGGGGAAAAAGGGGATTACGACACAAAACACTTATCTCCTGAGACCTACAGCAAAAACTGTCATTTCCTATAATGGTTCACCGCAACTCATTTTGATAGCAATCACCCCTATAATATCACAGCAGGAACTCTAGTTCTCTTTTCCAAGGTCCGACAGGCAACTCGTCGCCAAATCGATTCTTTGACCTGGAAAGTTGCTGAGTAAAAGAATAAAACTGGAATAATTCCCCACCATTGGCGGAGGAATATTTCAGAACTCACTCACCGTTGCATGTAAAACATTCCCGGTGCTCCTACAATTGCTCCAACTACTGATACATGCAACCACATGCAGGTTGACCTCAATGAATTTTCTGTGAGTAGAAAGCCCATGTGACCTGCCACAGCACCAATTTGTCATCCCTAATTCATCTATGGTATAACTCACTCACTGCTAGGCCGGAGCTTAGTGTTGTACGACTGAATATTCCACAGGTTCGGCTCACAGACACGAGGGTTAAAGAGGACAAAGAGCGCCGGTGCTGAGCCCGAGTTGGACATTTAAGACGCGGTGAATTCTTCACCGTACAAGGTGTGGGCTGCGATGTGACGAGGTTTGCGTGTGACAGTGTGAGTGTGTTTATCTCCCTCCCTGTGTGGGAATTTACAGACACACCTCGCAAGGCACAAACAACAGTGACCTGGAAAAATAGTCGAAATTCCACCAACATACCAGGGAATCTGGGGGTTTGGGGCTGACAATACACACTGACAACGAGAGACAGAGGTGTGGGAAACAGGGGAGATACAGGGTCAGGGTCAAATTGTGTAGGCCTCACAGACATAGATACCAGTGAGTGATACCAGCTGACACACACTGATGCTGACACTAACAGTGATAGCATGGGTACCTGAGTGACATTGATAGATAGCGCTGAGCCATCCCAGCGTGCACACACAATCAAACCAGCTCATCCCTGTGGCTTTTACTCAGCATTATGTTGCATAGGGGTGTACGAAAATAATGATACACATGAGTATTGTGATATTATGTTTTGTGATGCTGTATCGATTCTCCATAACACTGTATCTATTTTTAAGTAACGTCTTAAAAATCTGACGCTACTCTGTCTAGCAGAGGTTGTAGCAGGCTCAGTTTTAAAGCTAGCATAAAAGTACTGGCATCACATGAAACTAGAAAACCTGAGGAATCCATTGGTATCAATACTAGTCTAGTATACTAGCTTGTCGCGAAGGAGGTTAAATAACACTCCAAAGTTACGCTAAACTTTGGCGTGGAAAAGCTGGCATGGCCATTTTCAAAGGGATCCCTTGACCTCTGACCTTAAGATATGTGAATGAAAATGGGTTCTTCCCTTTACAGACATGCCCTCTTTATGCTAATCCCATGCAGTTTTGGGCAAAAACCATGCATTTTTTTGCATGAATGTGTTATTTTTGTCTATTCTAAAATTATGTATTTGAATATTTCTGCAATCCCTAAACAGTCTTGGAATTGCATAAACTGGGGATGACTGTAAAGTTGAGACTCTTCTGCATCCAATGAGTCCAATTGTATTCATGTGTGATGATGTTAGTCCCCATAGTAGCCGTTTCACATAGCGACTATTTTTTACTCCCATTTTATGTATATAGTGGTGTGTTCTTTTTACTATAACTGTTTTCCTAAAATGTATTTAAAAAAAAAAAAAAGAAGCAATTATTGCCTTGCTTACAGTATTGAAATACATTGAATCATTACCCCTGTATCATGATGTGTATCGGATCGCCAGATTCTTGCCAATACACAGCCAAAGGGTTGTATGTCTCCTCTGCCACGGGGAAAAAAATCAGACAGACGCCACTTTAAAGGGTTTAAACACTGAACAAAAAAGTAACATAAGGTCGTAGCTTTTTAAGTGGCAAATGGGTGAAAAGTGAAAGCATCTTCTGGAGTGTCTACCTGTACTCATGTTCACAACTGTGTGTTTATTGTTGCTTAGAGTGGAGAAGATGTGTTTACCACATCACTGGAGCCAACGTCCCACTCCCAGTCTCCGAGACTCCTCACCTTTAAAAACACAAACCACCAAAGATGCACACAAATTCACTCGTGCAACGAATCCTAAACTCACACCACACAAACAAACACTCTCTGTGTGGAATGTCTTGTTTGTGTTTTTGAGTTGCAGTTTTCCTCCAATCTTCATTTTCCTGCTCATCTTCCTGGAATATACCGTATGTTCTTGTTGGCACTTAGATTGGCCCAGACATAGATTTATAGAAACTTGGGATGTGTCTTTTGCTAAGTCAGTCTGTTGATGCCTGTAGTAACAAGCCTCCACACCACCCTCGACTGGGCTTCACCTTCTACCAGCATTGAGACAGCTGATCGAGAGTAAGGACACAGTACAGTAGCCTCAGTCGCTCCATAAACAGTGGTAAACAGAGCAAGCGCTCGGCATGAAATGGAGGAATACTGCGTACAAAACGTTTACACGGAGCTGCCACGGGAACAATATCATTTCAGTTTTACAATAAAGTGCTGGTGTAACAAAAGCAACAGAAAGGAAACTCATCTGTCCCTCTCTCCGTTCAGAGTGACTTGTTTATGCCTCGGCCTCCCACTCTCTGTAAGGAGATAATTCAATCAAGTATAATAGAGCTTTCACACAGGCTTAACCCAGCTTTGATACTAATGCTACAACACCCGAATCTGGAGCCTGATCTCATATATCTAGAATTTTATACTATTACATGTCAATAGATGAGAGGTTTCACTGTTATCTGGACTTTGTTAACACAGATTTGAAATCTGAGGTAAATTTCAGCTGGCTACTTCAAATTAGAGAATACTGTTTATACACCGATCATTGAATAACATTGACTATCTCGTTACAATGGCACCTTGCAGTGGGTGGGATATATTAGGCAGCAAGTGAACATTTTGAACTTTGAACTTTGAGTTGGAAGCTAAAAAAATGGGCAAGCATAAGGATGAGAGCGACTTTGACAAGGGCCAAATTGTGATGGCTAGACGACTGGGTCAGAGCATCTCCAAAACTGCAGCTCTTGTGGGATGTTCCCAGTCTGCAGTGGACCTACCAAAAGTGGTCCAAGGAAGGAAAACCGGTAAACCGGTGAACCGGCGTCATGGTCAGACCCAAGGCTCATTGATGCAAGTGGGGAGTGAAGGCTGGCCCGTGTTGCAGTCACATCATATTGGTGTCCCAATGCCTAAAGGAATTGTGGTATTTTAATTAGCCAGACAGGCTGGGAGACACCAACACCTTGTTTTGGTAATGTTGTCCATATCCTCCTCCAGTAACTAAAGCCGACTACTGACAATGTTTTGATTCACTGGAAAACTGCTTCTCTCTTGAAGAAGACTGTGGGGGCAGGCAGCAGCACCAACGTCACTGTACATTGAGGTGTACATTATAGATCATACATCCAACGCATGAGCACACATGTAACGACATACGCACGCATGTACACTGCAAATGCAAACATTCACGCCAGGTACACACAGAGGGGTGTAGATGCATAAATCACTCTTATATGTTTCATGGTCTCACGAAACCCCTTGTGCAGGAAAAACTATGCCACTATTCACATACATATACTGTATACAAACACAAAAAGCACAAAAAGCTAGCTGTGTGTGTGTGTTAAGTACTTCATTATTGGCTTGGAGCTCCGTCTCTATCAAGTGTTTGAACCGGGATAGTTTAGGGGAGAGTAAACAACAGTCTAATGTGTTTATCAGACACTAAAGCACACACCAACAGCTGTTTACCACACAGCGAGCCAAGCCGCATACAACAACAGCAGCACGAGGATAACATGTAAATCCGATGGAGTTGCACGCTGTAAGGGAGGGTGATGCTGAAGGGGGTCTGTGTCTTGGATTGGTTTGTGAATATGGCCACCCTGCATGCGAATATCCACCTGCTGAAACACACTCTCTCACCTTATAGTTTAGAGCAGAGGTTCTCAACCAGGGGTCCGGGGACCTCCAGGTGTCCTTGAGAGAGTTCCAGGGGGTCCCCAGAAAATTGGGGTAATAGTTTATTTTCACTATTTAATTCACTATAGAAGTGAGCACAGTGTGAGTAAGAGTTATAATAGTGACTATTCTGATCCTAGGTTTCACACCCAACTGTAGTTGACTAATACATATCTAAGAACAAAGATATTTTGGTCCCTGAAGCAAATTCTTATCAAACGTGGGTCTGTGACCTAATGTGTATCAATTTAGGGGTCATTGACACGAAAACGATTGAGAACCACTGGTTTAGAGTCAAAGAGGGAGAGATAAACGAAAGCTGTGTACGCTTGAAAAGCCTCCTACTACTGGTAAAAAAAAAAAAAAAAAAAGTAAATATGATTCCACTTCACAACAATACACCACGCCAGACTAAACTACATGCAGATATACACGCAGGAAAACCTGAAGAAACAATGAATCATCATAATTATACATACTGTGCACACAAAAACACAGCAGATGTCACCACCACCATCACAGTCACAGCCTCCACCCCTGAGATTTAACCGACTATATGTTCATTAGTTAATTAGTTTAAGAAACAGACTGTTTGTGGATGAGTTACTAAAACCGATGTAAAATAAAAATGAGAGATCAATTAAAGGGATTCACATGAGGATGAAATATAACATATAACTGCAAGCAGCTATGCGTGAGCTCCTTGCCCAAACACAAATAGATGAAATATTGCAACTTGCCTATTTGTCCTCTCAAAGAAACAGCGAGGAGCATCACCAAATGTGGTCTGACGCACTTTGTGTGCTTCATTGGATGGGTCTAGCATTAACTATTTAGGTTTGCACATCTTCAGTGTCAATGTTGTTTGTGTGTCTTGGCCAAATGTATGTGTGTGTCTAAATTGCCTGGAATAGAAAACTTACTTTATGCATCCTTGTGTCCACGCTCCTTTGTTCTCCAAGACGTGATCTGAAAATAATAAAAAAACAGAAGAAAATATTCAGACATTTTTGGAAATTTGCTTTTATCGAGTTAGATGGGACGGTTGATATCACTGTCGTGTCATACAACCTGTTAGCTTAGCTTAGCACAAAGACTGGAAACAGAGGGAAACAGCTAGCCTGTCTCTGTCCACAGGTAACAAAATCCACCTAGCAGCACCTCTAAAGCTCAATAATTAACACCATCAGTAACCTTCTGTCGTCTCTGCTGGTTGCCTGGCAACCTCATGCTGATGACAAGACCCCACGTGAAAGCATGTCATATTTTTTTATGTACAGATTAAACAAACAAGATTAGCATAGAATAGCATTTCATGTGCTATTAAATCTAGTTTGTTTAATCTGATGTGCTACTTTTAGTGTTTGTATATATTATGTGTGTATCCGTAGTGGAGCTGAACAGTTGCAGTATGTCAAACATCTATTTGTGTCCCATGGGCAGACCTCACGCATTGCTGCTTGCAGATATATGTAAAAAAAAAATGGTTTGAATCCAGTTCGGGACCTTTGTGGCATCTTTCTCTGTCATTTCCTTTCATCTCTATACTATTGCTATCTAATAAAGGAATAAAATACCCCAACAAAATAAAAAAAAACATGTCTGGAGGGGATCTTTAAATGTGTACAGTATGTGAAGATTGGTTGCTATAGTAGTAAGCGTTGAGGATTTATGTCACTCTTCCTGATTGTGTCTTTACTGTCCACTCAGAACTAGCGGTATCTTTGGTGGTGGCATCAATATTTCTGTCAACATCATCATCACCAGCAACTGTCCAGCCCTCACACACACAAGATCATTACCTTGAGTATCATGCAGCCATCTCTGCCAACTGTAAGGAGGATGTGTGGTTGAGTGTGGGACTGAGCCCAGAAGAGAGCGGCCTCTTGGGTGTGAGGAGGGCTGGATGAGTGTGGCGCTCAGCCCTGTCTGGATCCAGGAAAGAGTGCGATGCGAGATGGGATGGTAGGAGATAAGTCCACTTCAGGAAACTCAATGGGACACTTCAGTGCAGGCGCAGCTCTCACCCCGAGCACTGTCTGTCTGTCTGCCTGTCAGGACAGAGAGAGAAAGGGACTTTGATAATGAATTCAACTTAGATCAAGATTCTTAATTTGATTAAGAAATACTCTCTTCAGTCATTCATTACTAAGGTGAGTCATTTTTGGTCTGGCTAGTACCAAATACACAATAACGTGGCACTGACGCGATAACAGCAGAGTGTGTGTGTGTGTGTGTGTGTGTGCTCAGGCTGCAGGCCCAGTGACAGAGACAGATTGGGTGTCTGAGAGGGACAGATAGCCTTACAGCCAACCTCCACTCACTCATTGAGTGAGATAAAGAGGAACATTCACACACACACTTCTCCATTGGCATCCGACCAATCGCGTTGAGAAATAACTCAACCCTTAACACGGACAAATAGGTGTGGATAAGGCCTGCGTTGGGTCTGCCGAAAATTGACGATTCATCACGAATTTCAAACAAACAGATTAGAGGAAGACTGTTGTGGTATTCAAATGGACTTATAGGATTTGCCCGTGTATACACTCCCGCCGTGCTGTGTGAGACCCGCGAGGGCATGCGAGTACTAGAGTGTGTGAGGGTGCCAAAAACAGTGACAGGCCATTCTTCTGCAAACAGGTTTTCAACAAACTCTTATCTCTCTTTTTGCTCTCTCCTCATCCATTCCCAACAATGCCCTTTGATTACATTCCCATCACAAATATACTTGCTATATTAGTCAGTGTTATAATAGGACCCTTTAACCAGCTATTACAGTGCACCAACAGAAAACTGGACACAGTTTATGCTTCTGTGGAAAAGCAGTGCTATAAGTGTGTGTGTGTGTGTGTGTGTGGGAGGGATGGTCCTGTGTTTTCCGAGTGACCTCAGTGGCCCAGGCCGCCTGTCTATTAGAGCAGGGGCTATTAGACCATCAGAAAGTGGGAGCATCCCCTCTCGCCATGGTGATAAGATCAAGGCATTCCGACGGCCAGAGCGGTCATTACCCTGCTCTCTAGCCCATAATGTCCCTCCATTAAAACACCCCGTTGCCATGGAAATGCAGCTGCGGCCGTTTAAGTCATTTCTTTTGCTCTGCTGTCTCTCTGGGTCATTGACACACAAACACACAATGCATCGACATGTCGTCAGATAAACAGTCACACATGCACGCTGCTATCAGGGGGCACTATGTCTCTCTCTCACACACACACGCTCTGCTGTCTGGGGTGTGATTCAGGCTCATGTGGGGTCGTAGGCCGCCAGGACAGCGAGAGGATCACTGAGTCAGTGTCCGCGCAGCAGGGCTGATGGTACAGTAAGACAATCTGGACGGCTGAGTCATCATGCGGTCTGATAGCATCCAGCTTTCAAACACAAACATGGGCAGGCAGACAGATAGGAGGCTGACAGAAACACACACACAAACAGCACTAACACTGATCAGGATAAACAAACACCTCTGGTTGTTCTGAAGATTTCGTGTCAAACAAACCCGACCCCCTGTTCCTCTAATCCTCATTTGGCCACTTCCAAACTTTCTTCGGAGGCATCAGTAGACACCTCCTACGCCCCAGATACACACGCACACACAAACTAACCCCTCCTAAACCCCCAAAAACTCAGCATAAAGATTTACCAAACCCTCTAGTGTTGCTCCTGAGGAACTATTGCACATATTGTATGACACTATTTTACCTAATTTAGTCCCTGTCTGTTGCTCTTTAGGTATTTATCATTACTTTATTTGTATTGGTATGCACCTTACAGATTTCTGCACACTTAGTTTGATTGTACTTTGTGCAATGACAATAAAGAAATAATGAAATATGACCTAAAGATATATAAAGTAATAATATCGTAATAACTATCATGGTGAAAATCATTCTAGAGCTGGGACGATTAATCGATTAGTTGTTAACTATTAAATTAATTGCCAACTATTTTGATGATCAACAAAATTAGTTTGAGTAATTTTTTCAAGAAAAAAAAGAAGTCAAATTTCTCTGATTCCAGCTTCTTAAATGTGAATATTTTCTGGTTTCTTTACTCCTCTATGACAGTAAACTGAATATCTTTAAGTTGTGGACAAAACAAGACATTTGAGGACGTCATCTTGAGCTTTGGGAAACACTGATTGACATTTTTCATAATTTTCGGACATTTTATAGACCAAATAACTAATCGATTAATTTAGAAAATAATAAACAGATTAATCGACAATGAAAATAATTGTTAGTTGCAGCCCTTAATCCTTCCCTCACCAGATTCCCTCCTCTACTTACTGTTTAATGTCACAACACAAAACTCGTTTAACCTGACTTGACAGGTTACATGTCTTCTATTTCTTTTTTTATGATGAGGCTCTGTGTTTGGTGTGACTGATATACAGATATGTGATTAATATAATAAATATGACACCAAAACAAATATAAATATTTACAGAAATATTATAGTGCTACCATAAATATTGTGATACAGTCACTCTAAGCTCACAAAGCATTACAGACACAACCCAAGTCAGTGATTCTCAAAGTGGGGTCTGCAAAATAATTTGCTATAAATTATAAAATTGTGCTGTAACATTAAAAAAGGGCATATAAAACAAGCATATTGTGTCCATTACTCCCACCCACATTAGATTATTAAATGACCCTCCGTTTAAAAGTATATAAGTGGTGCTAACATGATTCAAATTATGTTCTATGAAACAAGTCTGAAGTATTCAGGTTGGAAAAATTTTAGAAAACAAAAAGTTCCAATGGCATCGAAGAGTACAAATGGTGGTAAACATTATGCTTAATCAGAGTTATGAAGAGGGGGTCCTTGGAAAATTTTCTACCTGGGTCCCCGGCCCCAAAATGTTTAACAAACCCTACCCTAAGTCCTTACAGAGAAGCTACTATGAATAGTGAAGACACCAAATTGAATCAAGTCAAATTCATCTTAATTCAGACAGCATCTTTCAAGGCTGGAAACAAATTACCTCACAAATAAACTACAAAAGAGATGAGAGAGTGAAAGCTATGCCATTATGTAAAGCCGGCTTAAATTGTAGTCCTTTCATTTCAGAAATTCAGCCAATAAGTTACACTTACACACACTGAGCAAAAATGAGTCTGCGTTGCCCCCTAGTGACAACAACTGAAACATGAGTCATTAAACATTAAACTCATTTGGCATCACAGTTCTTTCTGTTCAGTGCCATCAGGACCAGATTTCAAATGAGTATCTTGTTGTTTCACACCTTCTCCCCCACTTTGAGGGGCAGGGGTCAAACACATCTTCTTAATGGCTCAAAGACATAAACAAACATAAACTTTATGCATTTCTTGCATTATTTAACAGGCTGATTTATGCAGGAACTACAACAGAACAGAAATACAAACATACATGGTAGATGTTCTCTCTTTATAGATATTTTTAGTTTGCATGAAATGATAACAGTTTTACATGCACACAGTGGTGGAACGTAGCTAAGTACATTTACTCAAGTACTGTATTTGGGTACAATTTTGAGGTTTCCAGATGTTCTGCTACTTTATGCTTTATACTTCCTTCTACTCCACCACATTTTGGAGGTAAATATTGTACTTTTTACTCCACTACATTTGTCTGACAGCTTTAGTTATTTTGCAGATTCAGATTCATAATACAAAATATAACTCGAACTATTTATGATGTATTATTATAGGTTAAAATACCCAGCAGTGTATAAAACAAATACAATTTGTAGGGATGCTAGGGATGTTAATGTCTTTCTCTGTATAATATATTTTTGCTCTTTTTTATATATGTCCCTGCACATGTCTTCACTTGTTTTATAATCGGTTTATAACACAATAAAAAAAAAGAAAAAAAAGAAAGGAGTCCATTATTTGTGCAATATTGATGTCCAACATGTTGCAATATTACTTATTTTTCTGTTTGTTAGCTTACTTTACCTTTTTTATTTTACTTATCTTATCTTATTTACTCATTTTACTAAATGTATCTTACTTAATTGTTATTCTATTAGGCACTGGTGCTAGAAATAGTACTTTTTTATTTTATACACTTGTATTTTATACACTTGAACTTGTTGTAATTTTGTTGTATTTTTGAGCAATCTCTGGCACAAGAATTTCCTTCGGAATTAATAAAGTTCTATCTTATCTTATCTTATCTTATCTTATCTTATCTTATTTGAGGATATAAACTAAGTAATAATAATTTGGGGGTTTATTTTGGGTACAGCCATTGGTCCAGTCTGGTCCACGCATGCGCAGAACAATTAGGACAATTAGGCAGAGAATTAAACACCTGTTGTGTTGAAGACAGTTTCCACATTGATTTGTTGTTTTCTTCACCAAATTAATCCCAATATTACCTTAAAAAGTCATATTAAGTGACTCCTAACCATAACTTAACTTAATTCCCAACCCAACCACGGAGGGCAACGAGGCTAAGACAAAAACTACTGGAAGATAAGTAAACATTATGTGCAGAGTGTATCTTAGCAACGGCAGGTGATGCAGCATCACCTGCCGTTGCTAAGATACACTCAAACTATGATTCTGTTTATCCTCAAATCAAAACTTTTTCAACAATTCACTTTTTCTCCCCAGTCTCCTGTGCTGCTAACACACCTGTTGTCCTCCTATAGAGTAAGTTACTTCAACATTATATGTTTGCTAAATAGTATATTAACTACTGTTGTTTTGCTGTGGTTGAGATCAAGGTTAATGATATCTATTTATACATATTTAACTATAAATGTTACACTTAAACTGTTGAAAATAAATAGACAGACTAAACCTAGCAGTTGGGTTTTATACTTACTGATACATGCATGTTATATAATGTTATTTTTTTAATGCTAACTTCACTCTTGCTGCCTCATCAAGCTGCTCCATTGAAGCTAAGTTTCTTCCTGGTGTTTCACTGCCTCCTAGTGGATAAAAGGTATGTTTAGCTAAGGCTAATACTTCAACCTATTCAATATTATTATGATATGTTGAGTAATTTTGTGTTTCCTCTTCCTGGAGTTAGGTGCACTGACAGTAGGGTCAGATAAGCTTGTGCATAACTAACTGGACAACATTTCCTTTGGAGGAAATGGCTGATAAATGCTGCTTGCAGGTAATTATTGAGCTCAGGCCTTATTTATTTATTTTATTTTATGATTTTATTTAAAAGGGATCATGTACAGTTTAAAACATAAATGTCACCATTTGATGCACCGTACCAGATTATAGCTTTTAGATAATTCACATCTGTAAATCCCTTGGCAGGTCAAAACAAAGAAACATACTACAGTCATACAAGAAAGAACACACAACAGCACATCACAAAGTATGCTTGTCAAGTAAAAGCAAGTCATGAAGACTATGAAATAAAGATCAGTGAGTACAGAGCCGAGCAGCTTTCAACAGACGTTTTAAGTTGGTTTTGAAAATGCTGATAGAGCTGCAGCTCCTCACATCGTCTAGGTTGGAGGCTGTAGGTGTGTTGATGAAAGGTTTCACATAAGCCTATAAAAAGAGAGAACCTATGGGATCACATGACCTGATGAACTGTTAAAGCCAGCCCATAGGACTTTTGCCATAATCCCAAGTATACTCATACTGCAGACAGCGGGGTTCATGATCCATTTGTTTTTTCTTTTCAGTACCATCTGGGCCAAACATGCTTACTCCATCAACCGCTACAGCAGCAGCATCCGCAGATGTTGCCTGCGGTGAAGCCTGTGCAGTCTCCAGGACCAGGACGTGGTGACCAGAAGGGGCCACACAATCCACCCAATGGTGAAGCCAACATGGCTCGGCAGGCCCGCAAAAAGATTGAAGCTCGTCAAAAAATGGCAAAGTTATTTCAGAAGTACAGGTAAGAAAGCCTTCAATTAGAACTCTAAAGGTATATAAGTAAGGACACCAATAATCCTACACTTATTTTTATATGTGACAAACAAACAGATAAGTGGCAATCTCAAATATTTTCATTTAAAGGTCGCTACTGTGCTCATTTCCAGGTTCATACTTATTACATGCGTATTTTGTGTTTCTATTAGAACATGTTTACATGCTGTAATAGTAAAAAAAACACGTTCTTTTCCTCATACTGTCTGCCTGAATATGCCTGTTTTTAACGGTCCTGACATCACAACTGTGATATCACAAATTTACAGAAATCCTGAGGCTTGCTTAAAGGCACAGTTTCTAAATAGTGGCTTGTGTGTAATGGTGCCTTCACATGAAACTTGTGAGATTGTGTTTACAACATGGGATGTCGTGTACACAATATCCTTGGCGTTCAAGTGGTTAAGTTGTGAGAACACCGCTGCTTAGCAACATTAATAATAACTTTACTCCCGCTGTCTTTAGCAAGCTAGCAAGTGGGTAACATAATGCAGTAAATGCAAAGGCATAATGACAGAGGAAAAGGATGAGGCCGTTGGGAATATCAACCATTTCCTCAGACCTATTATAAAATTACGAAGAAAAACAATATACGACAATATATTAACTTATTATGCACTGAAAATTTCACTTCTATGGCCTCCGCCATTTCTGACAACGTCAACAAACACGTCACAACTCGTGAACTCGGAGCTTTCAGAAACTTTCCACTTACAAGGTCGTGAATACCACATGAGGGGGGTGTTCATATGGGTTCAACTCGTGATCACGGCAAACACGATCCCATTTGTAGGCACCATATATAGCACTTACTAAAGCAACCTGCTTTATAGTAAAAAAGACATGACAATCTCACCTTTTACAATATAGGGCCTTTAAATAAATGTCTTCAGTCACTATCTATAGCCGAATGGGTTAACACAATGGTGATTGAGCCTATGTTGCAATATTTATATATTTGCAGTATTATGAGCTGGGTGTCTGTGGGGACAGTCCCAGAAAAAATGCTGTAGTTTTTCTCCATTGTATACACAAAAATGGAACTATGCACACAATTCTCAAATTTTGAAGGACATGAATCAGACGACTAAACTCTGAGCACAACTGCATTGTTTTCACTCAAATAGAAATTCTAAATCAACCAGGACTGAAGGTCACATGTTATGCTTATTTTCTAGTTCATTCAAAAAATACCTTTATTTTCCTCATACTGTCTGCCTGAATATGCCTGTCAAAACAGTGGACAAGAGAATGCTTATACACGGCTAACCCACACCAACAAGACTACAAAGAAACAGATGCAAATAAGAATAACTATACTATTAATAATTTCTCTGAGAAATGGGAGGACAAATGACAGCCAGAGCCCAGTGCCCCTGTGCTTAATAGGCCACAGCCACGGACAGCTGCAAAAGGAAGAGTTGGCAACAAACCTCTCCAATGAGCAAGTGTACAACGTGAGAACAGATGTGCACCACTGTTGCAGGACCCTGGTTCTCCATCAGGTGGCCTGTATATCCTCTCATCCTCACACAACAGGGTGAGAGTAATCCTCAAAGCAAAAAGCTACAGGGAACGCTAACAACAAATGTTGCTGTTTAAGATGTAAAAGGCATGAGCATTAAGAACTGTGACATGACCGAAAATATGCTGGCTGCACATCTGACAGTGGAAAAACATCATAGTGCGCATAGGGACCAATGCCAGTGTGAAAGAGCAATCAGAAGTACTGAAATAATACTTTACTGATCCATTGATCGCACTCAGCTCCTTGAATACTAAAGTGTTTATCAGTGGCCTTTACCACCAGTCAGAAGAGGAGTTGAGAGATTCAGCAGATCGTTGGCACTGAACACCTGGCTTTCAACTGCATGTACCCTCCATACAGTACACCTTATTGACAATTTAAACTTTTTTCTGGGACTGTAGACATCCTTTTAGGGCAGATGGAATTTGCCTCACAAAGTCAGTAGTAAAACTGTTCGTATCCAAACCATTTTACTTCCTGCGTCACCCATCTGCTCCCTCTGCCAAGGACAAGAGACGAGAGGAATCAATACAACGCCTAGACACAACATGCCAGAAACCTTGAAGGAGAGTCACTTCAGCCCCCTGAACATCACCTGAACATAGTTTAAACAAACCTCCCCCACTTCCTCCTCGACAGCATCAGAATCATCCTCCTTCTTCCCAGCCTGATAAGAGCACAGCATGTCCAGTTAGCACAACTGATTGTTTGCCAAAATACAGCAAACTCTCACAATCTGTCGAGTCAAGGCCAAAGGGAGGAGGCATTCATGAATGTTCCCAGGATGAGCCAGGACCCAGTGTGCCTCTCGCTTTCTCTATTCCTATATATTTCTCTATCCTGTCTTGATATGCATGGAAAGTGATCAAAGTCATCAAATCCGGCTCATCTGTTACCAATTCCATACAGTGTTCAGTCTGCTTAGTGCCCCGCACTATTCAATGTGTTAACAACATCATCTCTAATTAATGATCTTCTCACTTCATATTGTGGCGGTACTGAGTTCCCCAGACTTTAGTTGTTCAGTCAGAACTGAAAAACAGTTCCCATCCACATAATAATATAAAATAAAATGCCTTCTTAATAATAATAATGAACAAATGCCTCTTCAATAATGAACAAATGCCTCTATATTAACAAACAATTAAGGAAACTGAAATATTGGTTTTACTTTTCCTTTTACCCTCCTTTAAAGTTTTCCCAAATAAAATACACTAAAAGAAATGGGTATAAAGGGTTTCATTGAAAATCAACAAATGAATAGAATACAAAAATACAGCCTACAGGCGTTAGGCTATGGTAAGGCAAGCCAGATCGTTGCACAAATAGTACCTAAACGTCCCAGTGCAGGTAACCTAATTGGTTGGCACTTAACTTGTTTCCCCAACTAGGAGTCAACACTCTCAACAAACAAAACACAAAGATCACAGAATCCCAAAAGGGCCCAAAACAGACCAGAGTTTCTGATAAAGCTGATAACACATGTTGCATTGAGTGAAGGAGAGATCAGAATGACACTGGGTATGCAGTTTCCCTCCTCTTTTAAGCCCTACAGAAAGGGCGTCGTTACACCCTGATTGGCCAAGAGGGGAATGCACCAAGCTGCTCTCAACTATCATTTAAGAGCCAGTCCCCACACCCTGCGCAACAGGTGAACTGAATAACCCTCTAATCACTCAGCAACTCAACCAAAAAAACACCAGGGAAAAGGGAAACAACAGCAAGCACCAGAGAATTGGCAGCTGCCACAATATAATCTTGATTTTATGCTTTTAACTGAAACCTGGCTATATATTAGTGGCAATGCTCCATTTCCCACTGAGTCAGACCCTCCAAACTTTAATTTTACGAATGTTTCTGTCCATGAAAGGAAAGGTGGTGATGTTGCTGCTATAAGACTCGTTTCAATGCAAGCAGTTATCATGTGGTTGGATTTTGCCTCCTTTGAATGTGTTTGCACTGTGTTGAAAAGCAAACTAAAAATCCCTCCAAGGTCTTCTACAAGTTTTGTTGACAACTTAACTGAACTGCTTTGGTCCCAAAGACAAAACTGCAGGAATTCTGTGGTCTATTTTAGAAAGTGTTATCTGTTGAAGCATGTGACAGGCTTCACACTAGAGCTGCAACAATTAATCGATTAATCAGTTAGTTGTCAACTATTAAATAAATAATTGCCAACTATTTGATAACCGATTAATTGGTTTGAAAAAGTCAAAATTCTCTGATTCCAGCTTCTTAAATGTGAATATTTTCTGATTTCTTTACTCCTCTATGACAGTAAACTGAATATCTTTGTGCTGTGGACAAAGCAAGATATTTGAGGAACGTCATCTTGGGCTTTGGGAAACACTGATCGACTTTTTTCACTATTTCTGAAATTTTATTGACCAAACAAACAATCGATTAATCAAGAAAATAATTGACAAATTAATCAACAATGGAAACTAATCAGCCCTAGCTCACCCGCTATCATTCTTTTCTTCATAACTTATTCCCTGTCTGAAAGCACCTTTACGTTATAAAGCAGATATGAGTTATTTTCCACATATAATAGGAATTTTAATGTTTTTTTGTGTCCAGTAAGGATTTAGTAACTGCTTTAAGTAACTGCTCCCAACAACTGTGACACACACATAAAGTACAAATACTGCAAAGCTGTAACCAACCTCCCTCTGCTGTGGTTAAAGGCTGTGGAGACACCCTGAATGGTTTCTTTCTCAACTGTTATTGTGTGTCTGCTCTCCTGTGCTTCCTGGTGTTTAAACTGATTCTACCTCTGCAGCCTGTATTTCTTTAGCTGATCTTGCTTTAGCAGGAGAGATGGTGGCCCTAAAGTGTAATCAAAGCTTCCCAACAGAAGTACTGTATGTGTTTCGCAGTCCACTTTATGTGTGATATCATTTCAAACATGCCTTGTTGTATTTCTTGTCGTCCAACAACACAGGGCTCAGCTGGGCTGCAATAAACATAGTGTCACCGTGACCTCAGAGCCTCCGTCAGTGGAAGAGAAGATCTGCCTCACTGTGTATGAAAACAAGGTGAGGACTAATAAGCGGTGCTTTTTAATGACCAAGCTGAAAAACATGTGAGATTATTTATTAATAATACCATCATTTTAAACATTTGCAATACGTCTGAGTAGAAGCAGGTAGTGTAGATTAATTGAATTTTTGTCACTCAACATTTCAAACATAGGAGCTCACTGACTTAATATAATTACTTGTTGTATTGTGTGAGCTTACTGACCCCTGTTGTTCTGATATGAATGCACTATGATGAATATACACACCTTTTATGGTATTAATTCTTATCTTGGTAAATTTCCCAACACATTCTCATCCCAACTCGTCACATACTAGACGCTTTGTCAGACCCCTCGGCGTCACTTTTCGGTCGCAGCAAACACATGCTTAATGTTGTGAATTAAACAAAAACACTTGCTTAAGTTTAGGCGACAAAACCACTTAGTTAGGTTTAGGAAAAAAACAACATGGTTGGGCTAGAAATTATTATTTTTGAACAGTGAAAATGTGACGTTGTGAACATGGCACACAAACAGTTGACGTGAAAATGAAACTTAACGCACAGGATACAAACAGCAGTTTGTTGGCTTTTTGTGATAGTTGTGTGTGTGTGTGTGTGTGGATGTGCATTTGCTCATGGCTGCAGTGATAACACTGACCATTTGTAATATTTCCTGTCCAACAGATAGTTGTGCCACTCACTGTGAAGAACTGGGGTTTCGGAAGGCTTCACTTTACTCTTGAGGATTCTGACCTCGTTAAGAACATTTTCACTGTCAGAGACTGCCATGGAGAAATTATCAAGAATTTGAAGCATCTCGGTCTTGGACCAGGTATGACGAAGACACAGAATCATATGCCACACACACAGTGGTCAGGGGCGGTTGGATATTGACCCCAGTGACAAATTTCCAGCAATAGTCCATATATACACCATTGTTAATTGTGCATTCACAAGGAGTAAAAACACAAACCTTACAGGTAGTGACTGTGACAAAACAAAGGCTCAAACAATGTGTAACAGAAATGAAAACAAAAAAGGGAATTCAACAACTGTTATAGAACGAGACAGAACATCTTTGAGCTTTAGTCAAAACAGAAACCGGAGGCTTCACCGACTGGTCATAGTGAAGTACTTTTTGCTGTTTTGAATAATTAAAGTATGTGTCATTCTCTATCCAGTTGAGACAAGTTACTTGTGTTGGGTTAGGCTCACCACAGGCAACTGTTCAAATACAATAAGTAGTTTGACAATGAAAATGCTGAATCCAACATGTAAGACAGAACACATGACTGTTGTTGTGATTTCATGTGGTTTATAATAAATATTGTTTCTATTGGGGCTGCAACTAACAATTATTTTCATTGTCGATTAATCTGTAGATTATTTTCTTGATTAATTGATTAGTTGTTTGGTCTATAAAATGTCAGAAAATGGTGAAAAATGACAATCAGTGTTTCCCAAGGCCAAAGATGACGTCTTCAAATGTCTTGTTTTATCCACAACTCAAAGATATTCAGTTTACTGTAATAAAGGAGTAAAGAAACCAGAAAATATTCAGATTTAAGAAGCTGGAATCAGAGAATTTTTACTTTTTTTTTCTTAAAAAATTACTCAAACCGATTAATCGATTATCTTAATAGTTGACAAATAATCAATTAATTGTTGCAGCTCTATTTGAAATATGTACTGTCTGGATTCACATTTCATAAAGTGACATTACTGCATATGTATATTCCTAATTTCGTCACATTTATTTCTCCCATGCTCTTTCTAGGAGCGGCATATCAAATCAATGTCCATTTCCACTCCAAGCATGCAGGCTTCTATGAACAGTTTCTGGTCTTTAAGTTTGAATCGCATGACCTGCCCTCAGATAACTTTGAGATTATGCGCCTCTTTGAAATCATACGTCGAACATCTCTCAGTGAAGAGCCCCTCCCTAGAGAGTCAACCTCACCATGCGACCTCAAAGCTGTGGATTGGATATCTGCTGGAGGGTATAACAAGTTAATATCATATAATATCCATGTTATCTATGTTAGTGTGTTGATTAAGCTGTATAGAGCATCCAATACAGCACTTTTTTGTGATTTATTACAGATTTGAGAATCGTAATACCTTTTTGCATGGTCTTTTCAGACAAATCAAATTTACGGAATTAACCATGAAAGGTTGAATGTGAAAGAGTTTCATCTTGTTTTCTGGTCAGCCTCTATTCACATGGAACACTGTGTCACCCATCCCAAGTTACATACAGCAGACTGCAACATGTATTGGTTATTATTAGTCATCTAAGTTATTACCGTCCTGTTCTGTCTTTGGTTTTCCACTCCAGTGTTAGAATGACGTGGCTTAAGGTCGTGGTGCCTTTGAAGAAATATCCGATACCGGACAACATCAAAGACGTCAAGAAAGTCAACATGTATGTATTTTCACATGCACAGACACTAAATGAGAAGGTGAACATCATTTGTACCAGATTTAATCTATTAAACCAATTCAAGTGTTTACCCAGCATCGTGCCATATTGTAAATAATGAGCTTGATTAAAATATCGGGGCAATATTTTACATAAAACTTCAAGGAAAACCAGTCTATCATCTCAAATGACTCTATCTATGACTCATCTTTGAAATAGTCTCACTCCACCCTGAGCAAATAGCTGTTAACATGACATAAACAGTGAGTTAAAATAAAGCCAAATCAAGAAAATCAAGCCAGTTCTCTAAATGACTCACTGAAGCAGTATTCATCTAGTGATTCACTATATGAGCATTTTTATTCTACGCAGCAATTTATACTGTGGCAGACAACCTTTGCACTTTAAAAAGTAAATGTGTTAAGGGCACTGGTTTGTAGGACATACGTATGCAAGAATGTAAAACAGTTATAATCTTAGGTCACACAAATGGCGTCAGTTTAAAGTGCCTGCTATCAGTAGAGAGGCTGGCAAATCAAGCCTGTTCCACTATGGTCCTTGAACCTGGAACAATCTGCAGGCTAAGCTTAAACTTAAGCTCAACGCTTAAACCCTTATCTCTTTAAATGATTTTAAACTTAGAATAAAGGAAGTGGTCACTGTGAGCTGCTGTTGCTTCAATTAACTAACAAACACTTGACCAAAGTACTGCCTTGTTAATGCACTGTATGATGTAATGTATTTTTGTTGTACCTATTGTTGCTGCTGTGATTCAATGTTGTTGTCTTGTTGTGTGTCGGATGTTGCTATTTGACCCTGTCTTGACTAGGTCTCACTTGTAAAAGAAGTTTTAATCTCAATGTAACTTCCTAGTTAATGATGATGATAAACTCTAATGGAGAAAGTTCAGATTTAAGGTGCCTCGGCTGATTTGTAGTGAGTAAAAATGAAACAGAAAATGAGCCATACGCTTTCATGGCAGGAACACGTCTGCTATACCTGTAGAAGTGATCCCGTTGTTCATGTCACTGGGATCTCTTTAGGAAACTGGAGAAGATGCCTCTGAACTGGAAGAACTACTACCAGAGGTTCCAGTTGCTGCTGCATCTTGAGGAGCTCCATCTGAAGGAAGAGATTGAGAAATTCAACCGGGATTCACCCATGTTCAGACACAAAAAAAACGCAAACCTTCTCATTCTGAAGGTGATGCATCTCACACACAGAATAATAGATATGAAGACTGAAAACTGCTATTGCTTCGGCTGGAGCTTTTTACATCAACAACTCTGAATGACACTGTAAATTACACATTAACGTTTTGTGGCATCAGATTTCAGGTGTCACTAAAAGCTCACCATCGATGCTGCCCGGAAACAAGGTGCTGGTGACTCCTTTAGACCAGGCAGGAGTATTTGAAAATAATATTTTCAAAGGCACGGTCCATCAAGCGGATGCGGAGCAGGTCTACCTGGAATTCAGTGACACGTAAGAACAGACAATTGTTGGAAAACAAGAAGTAGTCAAATGAGATTAAATATATTGTCCATTTCAAGGAAATCTATATGCACATTCATCTTTGAATTGCTGCAGATTAAAATCAGCTAAATAAATAAGAGATATCTGTATAACTGCATGCTGATCCAAGTGCTGAACTGGCCAAGTGATAAACTTCAGATTGTTTTCGTTCTTGTTCAATAGTTATTAGGGCTGTCAAAGTTAACGCAATAGTAACATGTTAATGCAAATTTGTTTTAGCGCCTTTAACGCCTTAAAGCAAATTGGGATTTTTAGGTTGTAGCGGGCTCAATTTTAAAGCTAGAGTGAAGATACTGGCATCGTATGAAACTGGAAAATTGTCAGCCCTAATAGTTAAGCATAGAGAAATCCAGCATAAAAGACTCAGATACCAATTTTTCCAGAGTCAGTCGTCTGAAAACCTCTTGTTTCACTACTGCTGTTGCTCTAGTCCAAGTTATGAGTTGAAGCTACTTTCCTGCGATTGAAATAAGTTCACATCTTTCCTCTGGGTTGTTGATTCTGTGACTCTGGGAAATGTACGGAAAAGGAAGATACAGACACCAATGATCACTGCGTCCTTTCAAAGGCATATGGGAAAGGGGTGGAAAAGTAGTGATCCTATTATTTCTAGTAATGTATAGACAGGGTATTAGAAATGCTTCTTGTTTTCCGTGTTGTTTTTAATGCTCACCAATTGAATTTGTTAAGTTTATCTGTCTGTAGTACCATGCATGACTGTGTGAATTTGAATGCAGGTTCATGTGTCGTTTCAAGGACGGCATGAGGTTCCATTTTAACTTCATCATGAACCGTATACCCCTGCGCACCCAGCATAGAGCAGTACAGCTGGTGTGCAGTAACAAACTGAGGGAGGTGCTGTTCCCTACTGGACAATTCTCTCCCCACCATTCACATCTACAAAGGTTAGACTTCCTTAAGGTCAAGAGTGTGTGCCTTTTATCCCATCTGTCCCTAAAATTCAGTTTTCCTTGTACACGTAAACATACCTGCATATAAACACTGTCTTTCTTAACCGTGACTCAGCTCTGATATCATTCCTTTGCACCTCTGTCTCTCTGTCATTAGGCTGTTGGAGCTTGAGAACAACCCGGAGCAGTGCAAGGCTGTTCAACACATCGTAGCTGCTTCCGCAAAACCTGCCCCATACCTCGTATTTGGTCCACCTGGCACAGGTACGGTGCATGCAATGGTGGAAGAAGTACTGAGATTTAGTAGAAATACCATAGACTAAAAATACTACATTTCAAGTAAAAGTCTTGAATTCAAAATGTTACTTAAATCAGAGTAGCAAAGTGTAATTAAATTGTGAAAAGTAAAAGTAGTCATTATGCAGAATGGCTCCTTTCACAGTGTTATGTTATCATAAAATATTATATTGTTGTGTTTAGTACTAATAAATACACGCAATAGCTTTTTAATGTTGTTGTTCGTCAATGTGAAGCCAATTTTTGATACTTTGAATACTACTGGGTAGATTAGTAGAGTAGTTCTACATCATATCATATATTCTGATCATATAAAAAGTAACCACTAACTGTCAAGTAAATGTAGTGGAATAAAACGTACAATATTTACCTCTGAGATGTAGTGAAGTAGAAGTGGAAAGTAGCATAAAATGAAAATTGCTAAAGTTCAGTACTTGAGTAAAGGTACTTAGTTACATTCCACGACTAGGTACATGCATGTGTGTGGGAACACCTCCTGATGTTTAAGTATTGATTTATATTTACGTTTAGAATAATGTATTTTTACATGTTTTGGCCAGGAAAAACATTGACTTTGGTGGAAGCCATCAAGCAAATAGTGAAAACGCAGCCGTCGCTCAACATCCTGGTCTGCGCTCCTTCCAACGGTGCAACTGATCACCTCTGTGAGAAGATCCTGGAAGGAAAGATAGGCAACGTGCAGCGCTTGTACGCCCTGAACAGCCCTGTGAGAAATATCCCACAAAATATAAAGGTCTGGATTCTTTTTTCTTTTTACTCTGTTCCTCAAAAATAAACAAACCTCGACATTAGACTAACGACAACACAAATATTTGGTTAGAAGTCACATATACCATAATCTATAATAGTTCCTCCATCAAATATCATCTTTCACTCGCCGATATTCTATTGATTTTAACTTTTCAAGTATATCTTGTCAATATCTTGTCTTGGCAAAATTGGCCTCTGCATATCTATGTGTACTGTATATGTGTGTTTTTGTCTATATGTACGTATGTGTTTTGTGGTTTTCTATAGTCATGTTGCAATCTGAACCATGACACAAACACACTTGTGACTCCCGATAAAACTGAGCTGATGAGGAGCAAGATCATGGTCACCACCTTGCAAACTGCGGCAAGGTACAGTACATTCTTACGTTCGTTATAATTTACTTTAAATAGCCAGTAAGGATTTTTCACAACAGATACATAGCACAGGTTTAATCAGTAATACAATTAATGGTTGCATTCTATCTAGGTGTGCCAGTTCCAGGTATTGTGGTAATGTGCATGCTGGCTCAATAGCGTGGCTTACTGTGATCAGCCATCATTAACGTAATTAGTTACACCTATAATTCAACAAATTACAGATCACTATGTTCCCTGTATCATCTTCCTGGCTAACAGGAGGCTCGTGATAGGTCAGATGGCGGCGTGGTTATACACAGTGAACAAATTTTCATTGTTCTGAGCACATTGACAATAAAGATCTATTCTAACACAAGCACACACTGAGCTTTAGCCAGCATGCATAATGGCAGAAAGGTTTCGTTTTAACATTATGTTGAGTGTAATTTTTGTACGATGATTGTTTTCAAAATTACAATAATACAAATTCAGATCCACTTGAAGTAGGATTGTCGAGTCAATGCAACTTTCTGTGAAGTTAAAATACAGTTTCATGTGAACATGTCATTCCCTCCTTTACTCTAGTGCAGTTGTTCTTAGATTGCTTTGTTTTGTGCTAACACACAACCTTAAATTACATTCATACCAGTTCCAGTTTAACATTAAGACCATTGCTGTACCCTAAATAAAAATATCAGCTATAGTAACACCATTTCTCACATATATCAAAAAAGTTGTTCACGGGTGAGAAATTAACAGTCTTCAATGCAAGAAAGTTACAGTACCCTCATGTCATGTCCACTAGTAACTACAATTCCTGTATCTAAATATTAAGATTTGCTCTCTCTCTCTCTTTCTCTCCTCAGACTAGTGACTGGAGGGATTCCTTCAGATCATTACACGTATCTGTTTGTTGATGAGGCAGGCCAGGCTGCAGAAACAGAGTGTCTCATCCCTATAGCAGGTAACAAAAGCAAGCTGAGTTTGTTTAACATACAGCGTTTTATATTCTGTATGAGGTGTGCCCTTAATGTTTCTGTGTTTGCTCCACAGGTTTACTGGAATCAAAGAAATGCCAGATAGTGCTGGCTGGAGACCCTAAACAGTTGGGCCCCTTCATCACATCCAGAATAGCAGTCAAACATGGCTTGGGTGAGCACTGCATATACCTTTTTAAACACATAGGTCAAGTGTTTGATGTGTCAAAGGTTTATTAAATGCAAAATCTGAAAATAATAGTGACGAAGCTACTTACTGAACTGAACTTTCACTTAAGTGCTATCTGAATGCTGTTTATTATTGCCTGTACCTAAGAAAGTATTAAGACATTTACTCTGCGCAGGTGTGTCCTTGTTGGAGCGTCTGATGAACGACATCGACCTTTACAAGTCACATAAGACACAGGGGTACAACAACCGCTTTGTAACCAAACTACTGAGGAACTACAGGTGTAGTAGTGATGCTTACATTTGTTGCTTTATCGTCTCTCAATGTTATTTTAAAACCATTCTTTGATACCTCTGTCCAATTGCCCATGCTCTGTCTAAACTTGTCCCTGGTTCACATTTTTCAATGGTCTTTTTTTCCTCTTCACTCTCTCAGGTCCCATCCTGCAATTCTGAAAATTCCCAATGAGCTCTTCTATAATGGAGAACTTCAGCCTCATGCTCCTAAAGCGACATGCATGTCATATTGCAGATGGGAACACCTGCCCAAGAAAGTAATGTCCAACACACAAACACAACGTTTCTCTCTCCCTCCACCCCTATTCTCATTTGTCTCTCCTTGTCTCAGGGTTTCCCTTTGATCTTCCACGGAGTGGCCGGCACCGACGAACGTGACGCCGACAGTCCCTCTATTTACAACATGGCAGAGGTGCAGGTTTTGAAGGAATACTTGAAAGCCCTGGTTGAACATCTTCGCAAAAAGGGTGTGACCAAAATTGAACCAGGAGAAATTGGCATCATTGCCCCGTACAGAAAACAAGTGAGTATGCTATTACAATAATCCATGTATATATTAATAGACCTGGGCCCCGTTTCAGAAAGCAGATTTAACTAACTCTGAGCCTAAGCCTGAACTCTGAGTTGACTAATCCTGAGGTGGTAAACCTTGATGCTTTGTAATATTTGAATGTGAGGGCAAAAACCGCAGCTCAAAGAAATGACTGACAGTGCATAAAAGCGGTAACTTTAGATAGTCCTGAGTAGAAAAAATGTAATATCTTTAAATTCTGACGTGAACCTCCGCTAATTAATGCGCTTTGATACACATTTTGATACGGACTGAATGAACGAGGAAACAAAGCAGCGTGTCTGGTTCTGTAAGAGGGAGGAGACGGAGAGAAACTCTTTGTTTGTTAAAGAAAAGCTGCCAGCAAGCTCCAAAACGCTCTCAAGTGTTCCCAGCTCAGCGTTTTCAGAAGAGAACCTAAGGTTTTCAGCTGGGAATAAACACTTTGGTGGACACAGGCCCTAATATTTGTAAGACTTTTCTAGAGCCTACAATAGCTGTTTTTATGTGCATGATATCACCTCAGTGTAAAGTCCAGTTGAAGCCCAGTATTTAATTCCCCTTAAATAAACAGCCATGCAATCTTTCACTTTCGCAATACCATATTGCTAAAGTGATAGTGAGATTGATCAAACATTGTAACAACCAACACCACTGTTGTCCTACTTTTGTGTCCTGACAGGTGATGAAAATCCAAAACGCCCTTCAGACGGACAAAGATCTCAGGAAGGAAGACTTGGGAAACGTACTGGTATGGAGAGGGAGAG
Organism: Sebastes umbrosus; assembly: GCF_015220745.1. Classification (NCBI taxonomy): domain Eukaryota; kingdom Metazoa; phylum Chordata; class Actinopteri; order Perciformes; family Sebastidae; genus Sebastes; species Sebastes umbrosus. The sequence continues at coordinate 21,676,799 of NC_051274.1, forward strand.
TGATTAAATGTTTGTTGCAAAATATGTTTGAGAGACATTTTGGTACGGCATTAACACAACTTGTATTTACACTGTTCATAGGTTGGTTCAGTAGAGCAGTTTCAGGGTAAAGAGTACAACGTGATTCTGTTGTCTACGGTGCGAAGCAATCCCAAACTGACTGCACAGATGCAAAAATGCACTCTAGGCTTTGTTGACAATGAGAAGGTGAGACACACAAGACAAACTCAAGACCAACATATGCAATATGTATCGTGCAGGATTGCCATAATCTATTATATGCTGATGTCCACAATGGTAGTACCAGCAGATCAATTCACAGACACTCATTAATACGAGTTCACACTAACTGAAACTATCTCCTCAGAGGTTCAACGTGGCGCTGACCCGAGCACGAGCCTTACTGATTGTGGTCGGAGACCCGAGAGTCTTGAAAACTGACCAAATGTGGAACAAGTAAGTCCTCATCTGTCTAATCAGTGGAGAAGGATTGGTTGGGCAAATACATATCTAACTCCGACATGCCTCACACACTGACTGACTTCTCTTTTTAGGTTCATCCACTACTGCTTCACAGAAGGGGGATACCGTGGCATTACAGTCTCTGATGAAGAGATAACTCACCGAGTGCCTGGTAATATGCACATTCACACACTGACACACACTTTGTCCTGTATGTCTGTCTTTTGTCCGAAAATCATCTTGAAGACTAAACGATGTTTGGGTTGTCTGTCCACCTTTGATCTACGCCCCTCAGTGGAGAGTGATGCAGCAGCAGCTGGACCCTGTTGAAGGAACCAACAGACCTCGCACACTCATCTTAAGCTCCAGTATTCAACATAGAAAAACTAAGAATAAAGAACTGGTTGAAACTGAGAGCTATGTGTGCAGTTCACTCAGGACAGACACAAGACAGAACTAGTCAAGTCAAACTTTATATTTATAGCACAATTAAAAACAACCGCAGTTGACTGAAGTGCTGAACAGGCACAAAATACAAATGAATACAAAGTAAACAACAATAAGAAAAGAGGAAAACAATAAACATAACACACATATAATATTAGTAAAAGAAGTGCAGCACAAAAGAAGATAGTCTTGCTGTCAAACGCGAGCAAGAAGAGGTGCGTCTTCAACGTCTGAGCAGTTTTAATTTGGAAAGGTAAACTGTTCCAGAGATTAGAAAATCATGTCATGTCATTTGTTATACAATTGTATTGTATTTAAATTCTACAAACATTTTTAAAGGCACATAAATAGAATTAGAGTGATATCGCTCCTGTTAGATTGACTTTGTAATTACCACATATCTAACAAATCTACCAAAATAATTAGTGAGTTATATTAAACTGCTGTAGAAATACTGTAAGTCTTTCATTTTGTTGAGACTAACCTGATGTGAACAAGATTGTTTCACAAAAATACAGACTTAATTTTTAAGCCTAAAAAGTTTGGCACCCTACCAATAGCCTGTTTCTAGACTTTTGAATCACCGCCCACATCTCAGATTTCTCTCAGAAGTTCAAATTGTTAATGAAGTGAAAATGTAATGACAATTCAGTCTGATTATCTGGTTCCCCTGAGGCAATTTCGAAGAGAAGAGATGCATTTCCATAGTAACAATCAGTGCCAACTGCTGACAACTGACAGAGTAAACATTGACTCACTCAATGCTGTGGAACAAGAAATGAGGAACGTGTTTTACTACCTGGAACAATGAGAGGACTCAACATACTGTAGATGAGTCAATAGATACTGTTATATATCTGTAGTATTCCCCTCTTTTATTTGTCTCATACTTAAATAATTGTTGTTTGTTAATTTATCTCATCATCTTTTCCTACGTATGAATGTCTCTTAAGACCAAAGAAATGTTCATTGAATTACTTGGAGTACTTCCTGGAGAAGCCTACTTTTGATGCCAACACTGATTTTATCTGTAAAGAGGGAACTTCTGAAACCTGTTTTAATGTTAACAAGTGTTTGTTTAAAGAGTTTTAAACTTACTTAAACGTTTAATAGAGTTGGTTATAGACTCATTTATGATCTGTTGGTTTGGCAATCTAAGACTAAATAACCAAAAGGAACATTTTTTTTTTCCACGAAAGTGTGAATCTGCATTTTGACCTTTCATTCATAATTTAAAGACCAGAGGTGCTGGCTTTTTCACTCTATTGTCATTATTATTAGCCTATTGTATGCAGCAATAATAGTATATAATAGTAATTGGAGCAAATTATAGATACTTTGCATACTACTGGGTAGATTAGTTGTACAGTACTGCATCAAATCATGTGGTTTTCTTTATGTAAAAAAGATTGTAGTGCAGTAAAAAGTACAATATTTCCCTCTGAGATGTAGTGGAGTAGAAGTATGAAGTAGCAGAAAATGGAAATACTCAAGTAACGTACAACTATGTCAATATTGTATTTAAGTACAGTACTTGATTAAATACACTTAGTTCCACCATTGTTGTGATGTTATGTCATGTTGAACACATTTTGACCTTTCATTCGTAATTTAAAGACCAGAGGTGCTGGCTTTTTCACTCTATTGTCATTATTATTAACCTAAATTGTAGGCAGCAATTATAGTATATAATAGTAATTGGAGCAAATTATAAATACTTTCTTTGCATACTACTGGGTAGTAGTACAGTACTGCATCAAATCATGTGTTTTCTTTATGTAAAAAAAATGTAGTGCAGTAAAAAGTACAATATTTCCCTCTGAGATGTAGTGGAGTAGAAGTATGAAGTAGCAGAAAATGGAAATACCCCAAAAAAGTGCAAGTATGTCAAAATTTATATCAATTAAATTATTTATTTTTTTAATTGAAAGACCATAGGTGCTGTTTTTTTCACTCTATTGTCATTATTATTAGCCTATTGTAGGCATCAATAATAGTATATAATAATATTATTATTAATAATAATAATAATAATAATAATAATAATGTATAATAATAATAACAATAGTATTTATTAATAATAATAATAATGTATAATATTAATAATATATAATAATGTATAATCATAATAATAATAATAATGTATAGTAATAATTGTATATAATAATAATAATAATAATAATAATGTATAATAATAATAACAATAGTATTTATTAATAATAATAATAATAATGTATAATATTAATAATATATAATAATGTATAATCATAATAATAATAACAATGTATAGTAATAATTGTATATAATAATAATAATAATAATAATAATGTATAATAATAATAATAATAATAATAATAATGTACTACTGCATCACTAATGTTCGGCTACAGTTATAACATAAGACATGCATTTGAGGTGTCTGCTGTTAGATGCAGCATATTTATATAAATGGTTTGTATTAGGAGAGTATATTGGAAGGTTAGCTGTTGTAGGGGTCTTCCTGATTTAGAGCTAGTCAAGGTAAATATATACCAGATGCTAGGTCAGCAGGGTCTTGGGAGTCCCTCTCCTAAAACCATATATGTGGGTCAGAGTTGAAGAGACATATGATGGCTTCGTAAAAGAGGTGTTTCTATTAAAACCATATGTGGAAACTAAGTATTTGACCAAAACAAGCTCGGTATTTAAGGAGCTGTCTGTATACGTTTGGGAGAGTTCTCTCATTATTCGGCTGGAGGCTCTCCAAGTAACGTGTTACTTGTTTACAATACTGAACTTATTGTAATAAATTTGTTATACAACTAAGACAGTGTCGGCAGAGTTTCTCTTCAAACATCTTCAACTGCATCACCACAGAAGATACATCACATTATACAGGTAAAACTAATTAGTCACCCTCGCGTGATTATTGCTGACGTGTCAACATGCTGACTCGTTTAAATCACCTGCTTTTTATAGCTGTCTCCTGATCATAATGTGTTTGCAGTTTCGCTTCGCCGCATCTCGCTTTAGGGCATCAACACGTTAAGTTTCGTTTCTCGGTAGTGACTGGCTGTGTGGGTGCACCTGCTTTATTCATCCGAGCTTGACCGCCTCAAGTGCTGCAGCTCATTAACACGAGAGACCGATAAACACCGCCCCCGTGGGCTGTCCAGGGAGGAGAAAGGGAACCGCAGTCTCCAGAATATCTTCTAGCAAATTATAATAAAAGCTCCATTCTAGTCCTAGACGCTTGAACATCTTTGATCAACAACAAATCGATCATGGTTAGAAAGAGGGTATCTGAGTATGTGCTCTGCCAAATTGGAGTGGATTTCTTTGAGTTCTTGAAGGAGAGTGATCGAGCATCTATTACTGAAAGACTTGAACTAAGAGACATCTACAACACCGAGTTCAGGGACAGGCGAGTTATTCCACATTATGGGGATCTGTGTGCATGTTTGACAGCTATGTAAATGTTTCTGAAATTAAATGTTTTTTTTGTTTTTATTCTAGGAATGCAGAAGGCAGAGATCCAAACTTCGGATCAGTCCTCCATGCCCTGAAGGTGTCCAACAAAATAAAAAGACGAGGAGACACTATTCGCTTCAACACCACAGTATGCACTTCCGCATTTTATTCTAAGCATCTAAACCTATTTAAGTATTTTTTTTTTTTTTTACAATTTTATGCAGAGGTGTCCACATTTACAGCTTTTGAAATATGATGCAAAGTCATGTGTTCAATCTTTGGCTTTTAGCTGTTTTATAGAGATCAATGTCATTTTAATGGCACACCCTCTTGATGGCATATGTCTTTATTCACAACAATTAATAATTATTAGTAGAATATAACCTTATTTTAACTCTAACATTATCAGTTTTCTAGCTGTGGTCACCTGTATTATTTGGCTCATGCTTTGTTTTTTTACTGGTTTAAGTTATTTAGTGGCACAATGTGAAATACAGTAGCCTATGCAGTATTTCAATATATTTTAACATCACTTAATTATAATTTAAATGACTTGTTATGAATCAGATTAAACTAATAATTATTAGGGCTGACCTGAATGCTTCGACTGTGGCCATGGTATTTGACCTCCAAATCACTATTCAAATTTTTTAAAATCTTTTTTAATTTTTTATTATAAGTATGTAATAATAATGTATAAAATAGCCCATGAAATAAGGAATAATGCCACAACAGTATTCGTTATTCATAATTCATATTTAACATTAATTATTATTAGTTAGACAGATAAAGCTGGTTGTTGTGTGTAGAAGTGCATGTGCGCAGCTGCACTGTCTCGGGCACTGAACCACTGCACCGTGACGCTTCGAATAGTTTTGAATATTTCTCACCGAAGCTTCAAAGCCCCAAAAAAAATTGTATCCGGGACAGCCCTGTCATTTACAATTGTTTAATTGCTCTAAATTATGGGTCAAAGTCCATTACACATTAAGCCGCACTATAAATAACTAGTCACATGCAACAGTGATGTCAAAGTATAAATACAAATATATCTTTTAATCTTGGTTTTAAAACATTATTCTGGTGGATCAGTTATTTAATATTTAATACCTATTTAATGTTCTGGAAAAATATTAAATATTTAAAGCCAAGTTTTCAGGGGCTTTAATGTTTTAAACCAACAACAACAATGTGTCAATGCTAGAACAAGGCGTTTTCCTCCAAACTCTTGATGACTTTCAAAATCGCTGTTGTTGTGTCATGTGTTACGGTAGAGTGGTGTCACTGGTATCACTTTCTCAGAAACAAAACTTCCGGTCTGCTAAAAAGCCCCTATGAATGTCTTAAAGGAACAGTGTGTAACATGATCTATTAGCAGAAATGGATCATAATATTCACAACTATGTTTCATGTAAGGGATAATGTACCGCGAGCCGGTCATTGTTGTGAAATAAACCCCGACGGGGTGGAGCAGAGGGGTTTTGCATCACCCTGAAGGGGTTTATTTCACAACAATGACCCACTAGTTGTATATTATCACACTTATTAAATGGCTACTCACTGAAGAAATCAACAATTTGTCACAAAAACAAACCGTAGAACACTGTGATTGACCAATCAGAATCGAGTATTCAACAAATCTGTGTAATATTAGTGTATAATCACCAGAAACTAAGAAGTGTTGTGTTTTTGTGATCTTAGAATGAGCCCTTCATATTTATATAGGGAGCAGGTCTTCACAAAGTCTGCCATGTTTCTAGAGTAGCCCAGAACGGACAAACCAAACACTGGTCCTTTAACATTTTTACGTTACCTATGTTTGTGAAACTGCAGTAAAGTGAGTCGCAGAGTGCTAAACCGTGGTACCACCAGCCGCAGTCTGACTTCCATTGCTCCTAAAGTAGTGTTATTATGGTAAAGATAGCCTCTTAGCGAGGCGGCTCACGTTACCACAGTCTTGAAAGAGAGGAGTGAGCGGAGGGGTACTCGGTTGGTTGCAATCTGCAACCACACCCCTAGATGCTGCCAAATCCTGCACACTGTACCTTTAAGACACAGCCTGTGTTATATTTACATATCTATATATATATATATATACAGTATATAGAATATATGTAGATTAGGTACCTTTAAAAACAAGTGAGGATACAATTATGTCCGCTACTTTCAACAAAAATCATAGCAGAGGATCAGTTACTACAAAATCAACATGAAGTGATCCTCTGCACAGGTCACAGCTCTTTTTCTGGACCAGTGGCATTCACCAAGGGGCCATCGGCCAGAGCCAGTCCAGAATGGAGCAGCCAGTCCCGGGACAGAGACGGGAGTTCGAGGCCGGAGGAAACTGGCCAGTCTTCTGATGAGCAGACTGAAGGCAGACAGGTAACAGGAACAAATAATGAAAGTCCTCTGTTGATTATCATATTAAACTTTTCTGTGAGCGTGTTTGTTTTAACCTCTGAAAGAGCAGCTTGTCTGTATTTAGACAGGTTCTTCTACTATTCCTTTCTACACCGCAATCCTCTTAAATCAAACATGTTTAATGATTTTTGTAGGGGCAACTCAATACAAGAGAAAATTGGAGTGCGTTTTTGCTTTCTAGTCAATAACATAGGTAGGGCTGTAAGCACAAACTGCAGGAGCTAGGATGGCTAGCAGGCTTATAACAGCAGTCCACGAAGTTCTGAATTATACAAAACATCAAACGTGTCACTGTCATTAACTTCTGTCACTGGCCCTGCATTCACTACCTTCTCGTCAGCCTTCATTATTTCTCCATGCAGCTATAAAACAAGAATATACAAAGAATATATAAAAAGAGTCACCACTCTGTCTTCTGTCATTAATACAGTGTATGATAACATGCTCTTTTTTCCTCCACAGGGCTCAGTTCATCTCTGACAAACATGGTATCAGCATCGACTCCGACCCTCAGTTTGAGAACGGGAAACTTTGCTTGCGTGTTGATGAAACACATGAGGTATTAACGTTATGAAACTGCAGTTTTTAAACCCATTATTGAGTGTGGTACAAAAGTGAAGCTCTACTGCATAGATCTGTTTTGTCTTTCTTTAAACAGTGCGTGGTAAATCTGAACGTGGAAAACACTGGAACAGAAGCTGTGTATTTCACCTACTACACCCCACTGCACTGGCTCAGGGACTTCAGTCTGAGTGACGAACGCAACGTGACCAAAACGAACCCTCTGTGTTTAGAACCAGGTAATGCATCACAAACTATTTTCATTTTATTTGAATTTATGATGCCATATTTTGCTCCACTGAGAGAGAATTTATTGACACAATAATCCACCATGACTCAACATTACTATCTGTTATGTTCTATTCTCAGGTGACAGCTATGAAATCCAGGTTCACTTCCGCTGCAGTTTCGTTGGTTTCTATCCAGCTACACTTGCCTTTGAATTCAAACCAGACCTGCAGCCCTCCTCCACTGCGTTCCACATTGTGCGCTACATTGAGGCCCGGTGTATAACTGAGTTAGGACTGGAGCTGGCACCTGTAGCCCCCTACAAACCCCGCTCCCTCCCTGCCTGGACCCCTGAAGCTGATTGCAGAATTGAGGATGGACAGCGACCTGAAGGGTATCAGCGTTCACTCAACACACTGTTAAAGGACCAATATGTAATACATGTACTGTAATAACTCCTAAAATGACCATGATATGTCATCAGAGATTAAGGAAACATGCTGAATTGAAATACTAAAACGCTAGCTGTCAGCAGCACTAGATATTGGTCCTTTAAATATACAGCCAATGTAAAAAAATAAATGTGGTTTGTTGTCTCCTAGTGATTTTTCCAACCTTTTCCATTTTGTCTCCTCTTACCAGGCAGTCAGTGTTGCATCTGAAAAGTGTGACTGAGCTAAAACCGTATCGCATGCCACAATACATGACCCAGCTCATCCAGTCACTGAAGCTGTCAACTTATGATAAAAGGTAAGTTCAGTTTATGATGTTATTTCCAGCCATAGGTCAGTAGTTAAAACATAACTGGTGTAATGACTATGGAAAGCCTAACCTCACTGATGTGTTTTCCATGTGATGTTAATGTGTTTTATAAGTCACAATGTAGCCAGTAGAAAATATGTTTATATACAACTAATTTGCAACAGCAGGTACGTTTTTAGGTAAACGTAATGCTGGCCAGTTTACGTTTTCTATCAACATAATGAGGACATTTTAATTAACGTGTCTGGCAAGTCGCAAAAATGTTGAAACTGTGTTTATCAGTAAAATGTTATTCGACAATGCATTTCCTTTGTTTCTGCCAAAATATCCAATTTTGCAAGACAATACCCACTTGTAGCGACTACCGTTTTGTAAAACCTTTTATAGTTATGTTTAGACACTGGTTAGGGAAAGATGGTGGTATTGGTTTAATATAGAAAATTCTGCAGTGACTTGAATCACGACGAATCACATTCAACTGAAAACCAAACTCAGCCATAAACAAGACTCAGGATGCCAAACCCTAATCTCTGGTGTCACAGTCCTGTGCTAACCCAGCCTCTGTTCTATAATATATACACTGCCATACATTGTTCATTGTTTCTTTTCCTTTGGTCTGTTTAGGAGGGATGTGCTGGACTGTCCCCTGAGCTGGGAGAACTACTCTGAGAAGTTTCAGCTGCTGCTGTATCTGGAGGAGCTTCAGATGGAGGTGGACATCAAGAGATACAACATCCCCAATAGTGAGAAAGAACACGCCGTCATGATCAGAGACCCGTATAACAAGAAACTTCTCATTCTGGAGGTTAGTATGTCCTCACTCATTCACTTAAAGTACTCAGATAATAATCACTCATTCCTTCACTTCCCTCTCTTCTTTTAGATGAGCTATCTACTGTAGCTCTAGCTATCTACCTAAACAGTATATGTAGTGCCGGGTCAGGAGGAATAAATAAAACAGACAAGTACATATCATTGCATAAACAGTGCAAATATCAGTAGTATAAGCCATGCATATATCTTAGTGAAGAATTGCTCTTTCAATGAGAGTGAAGCGTTTTGCATGCTGCTTTGGTGTTACTGAGCGTCTCGCGTTTTTCCACTCTGAGTGCCTCGCGTTTTTACTTTTATGACTTTACCAACCGTAGTTACGAACAGAAAACAGTTGATATGAGCAGAAAACAGCAGGAGGCAAATTAGTGCGGTACTTGAGATTACAGGTAAAGTGTGTTTTCATTAATTTAAACTGTACTATTAACTATTAGGTAGCGTAACTGTTGTAACTATTTGGGTTGGGTGCAGTTCATGGGTTGTAATAAGGTAGTGTTAGCACTCATTTAGTGGTTGCCTAGCAACACATAACATTTAAAAAAATTTAGCAAACTGCAAAACGGGCTCTGTCTGATCGGGGCACAAGTCTCATTTAAAAGACATCCTGATATCTACTACTGGCTCTGGTCTCCTTTATGTCGTGGATGGATGGACAGATGTGCATCAGAGAGAAATCTGACAAAAACAGACAGACAGTTGTTAAAGCTAGAGTTGATAATTGTTTTCAAAAACGTGTTTGTTATATTTGTTGAAACTCATTACATTCTGACAGCAATCAATAAATCAAATGCTCTGACAAAAAAAAAAAAAAATCCAGTATCTGTGGCTGTCACAGGACTGTAATAAGCCCGTCCAATCATTTCATTGGGCCTGAATGTAATGATTGGACGGGCTACCTGTCTGCCTGCTCGCACTTTGCCCGTGCACTCATTGCGTGTCACTAGAGTCTTCCATAAGTTGCTAGCTTGACAGCTTTGAGTACTAACAATAGCCATGTCCGTTGTTTTGTTCACCTGCAAGGTACCTGGTGTGTCTGAGAACCGCCCGTCTGTGCTACGAGGGGATGCGCTGCTGGTGCGTCCTGCAGGAGAAAAAGGGGTGAAGTACCGCGGCTACGTCCACAGCGTGCAGCTGGACAGCATCAAACTCGGCTTCAACTCAAAGTAAGATCAAGACATTTCGGTAACATACAATAATTAAGAAATAAAAATATTGATTTATTTGACTTGTATTTAACATGTTTGTTAATATCAGGGAGTCACGCAGGTTGTCTGTGAATTTGTTTGCAGATTGCTGGATCGCTTTATAGATGGCATGAAGTTCCATATTGAGTTCACTTTCAACCGCCTGACTTTGTGCCTTCAGCACCGAGCAGCAGAGCTGGCAGCTACATTCAGACTGGAAAAGGTGTTGTTCCCTGCTGCACCTGCCGACTCCTCTCAGCAGACTGAGCTTCCCCGTCTCAGGTTAGATTGGATTACTTGGCTGAGTTGAGGAGCCATGTGAAGAAGGAAATCAGAGAAAACTCAATAAATATTGCAGGAGTATTCTTAATACAAATATGCAATATACCTTCAACCCATGAATATTATTATTTCAAAAATCAGGTATAATTTTAATTAAGGATTAACCATTTTGTTATTTATGAACTAAAATACCACACACTTCCTGATTCCGGTTTAAAAAAATGTTAACATTGGCATTTAGGCTTTGAACCAACATGCGATGGGCTTACACCCTATTATTTTTTGACATTTTACGAATAAGAAACGCCATTAATCAAGGCAATAAGTGATAGATTTATTGATGAGTGCAATCACAAAATGCTTCTGATGATAGTGGTAAAAGCAAGTCTAATGATTAAATTGTGAAAATATGCATTCAAATGTAGGACCTAACTGGCATTAAAAAACAGACCCATACACACACACAAACGCCCCTCATATTGCTTCCAGCGCCCCCCTGACATTCTCTAAGCACCCCCTGGGGGGTGGGGGGGGGCAGTACCGCCCCGTTGAGAAACGCTAATATAGACTGTATACTGTATATCTTGTGCGATGTGTTAGCTGCTATTTTACAGCACAGATGTCTGTATTATCCCTACCTCTACATATGAGTGAATAATGTAAACGACTGAGCCGTACACACTGAAACGTTATACTCAAAATCCATGCCAGTATAAAAGAAATGGCTGTGCAAACGTCTCCAAACAACCCCTGTGCACATTCACCTGCACTATGTACGTTTCAGACTTAAAACAGCATGTAAAAGATAGACTTTTTCCTGGATGAAATTCCATGAGAACAATGGGACCAGAGCAATACCCTAATTACATCTTTAAACTTGTGTTACCTGATGAGAGAATGTGATTCACTCTGCATTTAAATATAACGGCTAACTCAGGTCTGACATCATACCTGTGTTCCTCTCTCTTCCTGTCAGTAATCTGTTTGACCGCAAGCTGGAGAAAAACAAAGAGCAGTATGAGGCTGTGCAACACATTGTCGCTGGCTCATCCAAACCTGCCCCTTACCTGGTGTTTGGCCCGCCTGGAACAGGTACAGCAAGTACCAGTAGATTACTTTGGTTATTGTCTTCAATAGAGTTACACTGTTTAATTAATTGAGGTTTGATCAGTTATCTTACCAGCCGCTCACAAAGCCATACATTCAATGCACTTCATTTTCATGGTTCTTTGTCTGTTCAGGCAAAACTGTGACTCTGGTTGAGGCCATCAAACAGATAGAGAAGAACCAAGCCTCCTGCCACATCCTGGCCTGCGCTCCCTCCAACAGCGCTGCTGATCTGCTCTGCCAGAAGATTCTGGACCACGTGGACGAACGCAAAGTGTTCCGCATGTACGCCAGCAGCCGAGACCCACAATGTGTCCCTATTGAACTAAGGGTCAGTGCCTGTGCATTTGGTGCATGATGTTTGTTTTTAGATGTGAAGCATTTCTTTGATGCAGAAAGTAGCTGACATTCATTCACACTCTCATTCAATTGGTCACAGTTAAGATAATATGCCCCCTAGTGGACTTTATGATGCATAGCAGTGTCTACAGATGACACAGGACCATTCACTTGCTTTCTTGCTGCAATACTGTTGCACTTCCTGTTGCTTAATGTGTTTGATACTGTTGTAATCTTAAAGGAACAGTGTGTAGTAGTGATTTGTGGGTCAGGGTGGACCCGTCATGAGAGCCAATCGCTACGCTACTAAAAAATACTACGCTGCTTTGTCACTTTTTGACCTGCCCACCCGAACCCACGATATTTTCTAGTAAGCTCACCCGAACCCGCCTGACCACGTGGGTCGACGTGCGCATAACTAGTGTGTAGCATTTAGAGGGATCTACTGGCAGAAATGGAATATAATATTGATACTAGGGCTGTCAATCGATGAAAATATTTCATCACGATTAATCGCAAGATTGTCCAGAGTTAATCCCGATTAATTAATCACATATTTTTATCTGTTCAAAATGTACCTTTAAGGGAGATTTGTCAAGTATTTAATACTCTTATCAACATGGGAGTGGGCAAATATGCTTGTTTTATGCAAATGTATGTATATATTTATTATTGGAAATCAATTAACAACACAAAACAATGACAATTATTGTCCAGAAACCCTCACAGGTACTGCATTTAGCATAAAAGATATGCTCAAATCATAACATGGCAAACTCGAGCCCAACAGGCAACAACAGCTGTCAGTGTGTCAGTGTGCTGACTTGACTATGACTTGCCCCAAACTGCATGTGATTATCATAAAGTGGGCATGTCTGTAAAGGGGAGACTCGTGGATACCCATAGAACCCATTTTCATTCACATATCTTGGGGTCAGCGGTCAAGGGACCCCTGAATTGGCCATGCCAGTTTTACCTCGCCAAAATTTAGCACTAGGTTGGACCGTTATTTAACCTCCTTTGTGACAAGTTAGTATGACATGGTTGGTATCAATGAATTCATCGGGTTTTTTAGTTTCATATGATGACAGTATCTTCATTCTAGCTTTAAAATTTAAGCTCACTACAACTTCTGAAAGAACGAATAGCGGCCCGGCCTGAAGGCGGCTCGTCGGATTTTTAAGAGGTTTTATTAAAAGTTGCAAGTTTCGTTAATGTGTTAAAGAAATTAGTGGCGTTAAAAGAAATTTGCAATTAATAAGTTTGTTTTCTTTAGTGCATAATCACCTGAAAATAAGAATTGTTGGGTTCTTGTTACCTTAGAATGAGCATTTATATCTACATAGGGAGCTGGTCCTCTTCACAGAGCCGGCCACCATGTTTCTACAGTAGCCCAGAACGGACAAACAAAACACGAGCTCTAGAGCGAGCAATTCAGGTTTTCGCGTCGGCCACTGTAGCTCTCCTACACGCTTGGCACACGGGAGAAGTTTCAGTTGGTTGCAATCTGCAACCTCACTGCTAGATGCCACCAAATCCTACACACTGCACCTTTAAGTCTTTTTTTCCAGCCTCATTAAGGTTAATGAACACAAACATTGTGATACCTTCACAGGCATGCTCTAACCTGGTAGGGGACTGTTACGAATATCCTGCTAAAGAGAAGCTGATGGAGTATAAGATCATAGTCACCACCCTGATTACCGCTGGAAGGTAATGAATGACTGACAGCACAGTTTGCTCACCTGCATGACACCATCAAAGTTACATCACACTGTTGCATACTGTATTATTCACATCCTGTTTATATCCTCTTCCATCCAAAATACTGACAGTCAACTCCACAGATGAACTTAATGCGGGGTAAAGTTTTCAACCATATATGTATATGCTCTGATCTCTGCAGGCTGGTCACAGGAGGCATTCCTGATGATCATTTCACTCACGTGTTTGTGGACGAGGCAGGACACGCTGTGGAGACCGAATGTTTAGTTCCACTGGCAGGTAAAGAAAACAAACAGCCGTGTGCTTTCTGTAATTGTATTGCACTTGTTTTACGTGTTTGATGATTTTTGTTATCTGCGGAACAAAGGACTGCTCGATGCAGAGTCTGGTCAGGTTGTTCTGGCTGGAGACCCCAAGCAGCTCGGGCCCATTCTCAGATCCCCTTTTGCGCTGAGATACGAGATGGGTAAGCACAGACGCACTCACATATACACCGTCCTGTTTATAACACTACAGTTTGGATGAATGAGGATACATAGTTTAAAGGTTTTAAAGGAGTTGAACGGCTTTGCTCTCTGCAGGAGTGTCCCTTTTGGAGCGCATGATGAAGAATTTCCCTCTGTACCAGAAGGACGAGGAGGGCGCGTACAGCAATCGCTTTGTCACCAAACTGCTGCAGAACTACAGGTGTGGTACTAGAGATTGTTACAGGGCACTCCTTGACATAAATAATGTATATAATTTAAATGCGATTGATTTGTACTTTTCAGGTCCCATCCTGCCATTCTGAAGGTTCCCAACGAGCTCTTCTATGATGGAGAGCTGCAGTGCTGCGCAGATGAAATTTTGCGCAACTCCTACTGCAGATGGGAACACCTCAAGACGCAGGTAATGCTTCTTCTTTTAGCGCACACATACTGTACGGACCACGTGCAAACAGAAACTGATCATGTAGAAATCAAAGCATGAAAAATGACAACCCATACACCTGCACCTCATGACTTTACTATATCTTATATTGTGTTTATTCAACATATAATGGAGTCATTCCATTCTCATTCTAGAGCGAAAATAATTAGTTTCTTAATCTATTAGTTGATCAACAGAAAATTAATTGCCAGCTATTTTTATAATTGATTAATTGTCAATTTTGAAGCTAAATACCAAACATTTGCTGGGTCCAGCATGTCCAACGTGAGGATTTTTGGATTTTCTCTGTATTATGTCATTGTAAACTGAATAGGTTTATAACAGTCGGTTGGAAAAAAAACAAGCAATTTGAAGATGATAATTTGGGGTCTAAGAAATTATGATGGGCATTTTTCACACTATTTCATAGTCTGTCATACACTAAACAATTTAAATGAATGAGAAAGACAGATTAATCGACAATGAAAATAATTGTTCTAACTAATGGGGTGCGGTTTTCCCCTTTTTGATTGAGCCAGAAAATACATTTAACATCTTGATTAATTTAATGATTTTACTAGTATAAAAAGAATAAATAAAAAAAATTCTGACCATGAAATACTGTGTTCATTGTGAATGACACAAAAAACTCAGACTGATTTCCATTTCATCATTGAGGATGGTTATTGACTGTAGAGAGGCAAACTGATTCGTCAGATTATTCAATTCTGCAAAACACAGGAAAGAAGGACCCACTTGTCTGTTGCTTCACCACACAAACAAACCTAACAATTATCAAAGAACAAGAAAACAGCCTTATAACTGCCTTATAACTATACATGCTTTTTTCTTTTTTTTAAATCTCAATTTGAGTTTATTCCACCTCACAGCAACTCAGTACTCAAAAGAAGTACTCCCAAGATATTTTCTTTAATATTTATATAATAAATCTCACATACCTCTCAGGGCTTCCCGGTGATCTTCCGGGGCGTGACCGGTATTGACGAACGTGAGGCCAGCAGTCCTTCATTCTTCAACATAGCAGAGGTGGAGGTGCTGATGGAATATGTGAGGAAGCTGCTGCTGTCACATGGCAAGAAGGGCCTGGCTACCATCTTCCCCAAAGACATAGGCATCATCGCCCCCTACAGGAAACAGGTCAGAATTAACTCAACACACAAAGAATACAACAGTGTATCTTATTGTTGTTGAGGATTACTTTAGTCAAAGTGCAAATGAACACAGGTTGAAGTGGAAAAATGTAATAATATGTTGTTTTTCATGTGTCACATAGGTGCAGAAAATCCGCAAGGCCCTGGAAAAAGTTGGGAAAGAACTTAAACTTGTGGACATTAAGGCCCTAAAGGTAACAACATATTTCACACTTCATGTGAAACACACAGCTGAAGCAGCGTCTTAAAGTGTGTATACATGTGTGTGTGTGTGTCAGGTTGGTTCGGTGGAGGAATTCCAAGGTCAGGAGAGGAGAGTTATCTTGGTGTCTACAGTTCGGAGCAGCCCCGAATACGTAGAGATAGACAAAACGTTCAACCTCGGCTTTGTCAAGAACGTGAAGGTATACAAAACAAACACATACACGTACACTTTATGTACACACACAGAACATGATTCTGACACGCTCTTTTCTTGTCCAGAGATTCAACGTGGCTTTGACTCGAGCGAAAGCCCTGCTGATCGTGGTGGGAAACCCCAGAGTGCTGAACACAGATACTACCTGGGCCCGGTATGTGTCACATGGCTGCTTCTGGTTTCTGCTATCAGCATACACATATACATATATATACATATATATATATATATATATGTATATATATATTAACCAGGGCTCTAGACTGTGATCAGTTTTTGTGAGTGTGCATGTTAAAATTTCACATAGTTGCATTCATGCATGAAATTGAGCAGAAATGCTTCCGTGTGAGGAGAGACAGCTTTTACGCTCGCTCTGAGCACTCGTATCACATGCATGCGCCTGGTTTTTATGTGCACAGTTTGAGATTAGTTAAACACCATACATGTACACAACGGCGCACATCCCGTGATGCACATGTATGTAGCGGCGGAAAACTTTACTAAACGATCTGTTTAGCTGTTACTGTGTTCCAAAAATGAAGCGGTATATAGCTGATTATTAAAAAAAAGCAGAGAGGAGGACCGCGATATACAAAACACACTGTTACAAGTAAGTCCTGCATTCAAAATCTTACTTATGTAAAAGTATGTACGTATATAATCAAGAAAATGTACTTAAAGTATAAAAGTAAAAGTACTCACTATGCAGCCAAATTGCCTCTTTAGTTGTTTAGCCCTGTTAACATTTCAATTCAAGAGGAGTCTCTGATAACATTATTCTCTCCCTCCCTACTCGTCTGCAGCTTCATCCAGTACTGTCGAGATGAAGGAGGCTACGACGGCTATGAGCCTGTAGAGGAGGACGAAGACGTGGTGATGAGACTCTCTGCCCTCTGCATCAGCATCGATGTTCAAGGTGACAGACACATATCTTTGTTTTCATCACTAACCCCCCTGAGAATGAACATTTCTGAATTGATGTTAAAATTGTCCACCTGTGAATCTTTTCTTGCCAGTGGAGACCGCAGAGAGTGTCGTCCAGCAGCAACTGGACCCCGAGTGGAGGAACGACCTGTGAGGGCAAGGAGAGCACAATCTTCCATTTCATATTCAAGACGACAAAGTTTCTACATTTGTACTTAAATTCTCCAAAAACGTCTCAATGGCACTTTTACACTGTATTCCTGAGACAAAAACAGCATTCCAATATATCTCGTTAATGTCAGGTTATTGTCTTTTTAATGTCCGCTATATGAGCTTGACCAAAGACCATAGAGGACAGGGAGCTGTCCATTAGAACAGACTGTTTCGGCTACCTCAGTGGACTGCACTAAGGCCCTGATCACACAGAGCGGCTCTCGTTTTGCAGATGAAAAAGGCGATGCGCACTGCCTTTTTTTGCCCGATCAGCGTTGCAGTTGCTGTACCTTTTTTTTTTAATTATTATAGTTGCTAGACAAACAGCGACTGAGTGCTAACATAAGCATAACACAAACCATTAACTGTACGCTACCTAATAGTTAATAGTACAGTTTAAATTAATGAAAACAACTCACCCGAAATCTCAAGTACCGTTCAGATCATAGTAACTACGGTTGGTAAAGTCATAAAGCTCAGAGTATCCAGCAAAAGTCAGGGCGCTTTTCTACTCCGAGTTGAGTTTTTTTCAACTAAAGGCATTTGGGCGCTCCTGAAAAGAACGCGAGGCGCTCAGCAACGCAAAAGCAGCGCGCAAAACGCTTCACTCATTAAATAGCCGCCCCAGGCTGCTAAAACGCGCTGTCTGATCAGGGCCCAACACCACTTGACTTCAAAAACTGCTGCAAAAAACGTCAGTCTCAGGGTTATTTAATTGACAGTTTTTAACTTTGCTCAATCATGACTGCCCTTTAAAGATCATGTAGTTATATGTATGTATATATATATATCCAATCTATTTTAAAATCACTATTGCACAACACAGATTTTTAAAGAATATTAACCAAATTAAAAATGTTTAAGGTGTATTTTCAACTGTTTAGCATTTTAAGCGAATTTAAAAACATGAAATGGAAATGCAGAAGTTCTATTATGTCATCCAAACAAGTCTTTTTGTCAATGATAAAGTTATACAAACCATGTCAGGATATGAATGTAAATGCATTTATAAAAAGATTAAAATCATTTGCAAGATTTTGAGTTATTCAACAACAAAAAGTCTGTTTGTAAAAAAATAAAAAATGCAAGCTAAACAAAACCAGTTAAGATTGCGTAGTATTTCAAAAATACTTTAATAACATGTTTGTCTCATCCAGACATTCAACACATCCCACTCCTGTTTGTAAAGCGTCATCACAATCAACATTTTCTCTTGAACTTTGTAAGACATTACAGATGTAGAGGCACTGTCCAGAAATTAGCCCGAGACGCAACATTGTGATCTCTATGGATCTGAATGTACTGGATAAAAAGATCTCCACAGTTGTAGCTTATGATGGTGGTTAGATCAATGTAGGGAGTGTTAAATATACTTACAGTGGGTTCAGGGCTCTTTCATGACAGGACCTGAAGAAGATGAGGTGGTTTGATGATTCTGTCACTTAGTGATGACGATACACGTCTGGAGAAAATTATTAATTAGAATAATTGTGGTTGCTGCCACTGATAAAGTTTGATCTCAGAGTTTATCACTATTCTGTGTTTGAATCTTCTGTGAACGGCACTTATGATGCATTAGTGTAAAAAAAAAAAAATCAAATTGACTGTTTCAGCTCTGAGTACAAACACACTGCCGTCGTTCTTAGACATATACACCATCTATTTATTGGTTGGGCCCCACTTAAATGGCCTTAAACGGCTAAGCAAGAGAAAAATGACAGGACACTGGCTACGCTCTCAGATATGCTCGTTCCAATCACATTTCAAGGAAGGTCCCTTGTGTGTAGTGTCAAATAAAGGCCTATTTTAATAAACTGTTTATACACAGAATAGGCTGTTCACATGTTGTGTCTAAAAACGCGTGGAAAACGCCAGCCGAGCCACTTTCATCCTTTTATCCAAGGTGCTTGGGAGGTTACGCTCTTCCGTTACTACGCAACCAAAACTTGCGTGCGCCGATGAAGTTACGGTAATTTAGCAGTACTGGCAGATTTAACTACACAAAGTCAAAACAAGGAAATTGATTTACAGCACCGTCAATCCCTCACAGTAGCTTTACTGCTCTGTGTCAATTAGGCTAACCTTTCAACCGGATGTTGTGACGTCCTCGGACAGAAATGGTGACGCAAGTAAAATAGTCCGCGGGACAGATGTAAAGCTCTGTGTAGCCCTGCAATAAAATGATATTTACAGAGGAAAGCAAAGATATCTGCCAACTGTGATTGGTTGTTCCTCGTCAAATTCTCGCTTTGCTGCGTTCCAGAAGTTTAATTATTTTTTACCTAAACAGTCGTGCCCTGTTAAATAGGGAATGCTTGCCTGCCAAAACCTCGTCGCTGTCACGTTTGAGCGCCTTCCATGCGTCTACATTGACATTTTAGGGCACAACAAACATGTCATGTGAACGGCCCCTGATGTGTCTGAATATTAATATGGCTGTTTACTGGACAGTGTGTGTGTGTGTCCATTGTGTGTTGAGCCCAGAAACCTGTAGATCCAGTACACAGTGATGCGTAATGACTGTATACTGGATCTGAATCAACATTACAGAGTTCAGACAGGAGGCGTTGGTGACGTCGTGGTAGAGGCTAGTCTGTTGGAGCCAGGGTGAGCGTGACTGAGAGCATTGTGTCCATGACAATAGACCACTGTCTCCAGTGCCGGCTTAAGCCATCGCCATGGAAGAGAGACAGAGCAAAGTGCAGTCCAAAACCTTTCTCCACACAAACAGTCTGTGCTGCTGCTTCACTTTATGTAGGTTTCAGTGGATTAATGCAGAGTGAACAGGATCTAAATTTAGTCCTTTGTGTCAGAATAGAAAGCTGGAGCTCTGCTGACTCTGCATTTGGTGAAATAGGACAGAGTGTAAAGTTAATAGTGGTGTGACATGTAGGTGGAATCGTGACTGAAGCGGATGTATAAAAGGAGACGGAGTGGTACATGCGGGTTGAAGAGAAGCAGGGGGGCCTTTAAGTGAACTACAAAACCCTTCTCTGTAAACAATCATAACACAGACATGATGTATTTGTAAAGTATATGCACATATAAATACAAACATACATTCATATAGGAGGAAGGGACAGGTCCTTGGTGGAGGAAAACAAAACACCAAACCAACAGAAACAAATAGGTGTGAGTAGCAGAGGAAATAGTTTTTTTTTTTTTAAAAAAGGCTGATTTGTTTTGCTTTTAAACAGGTGTGTCAGTCTTTCATATTCTCCTGTGGCATATCTGCATCTGTGAAGTTAAGTATAGTCCACGGAAGCCATTGATTTAAGGTTTCTCTAAGTTTGCTCTGTGCATAAGGGGGGAGGAGTCCTCCCTCAGGTGCTGATTGGCCAACAAACTCCGTCCCTTCACAGTAGCTGGCAGCCGCCCCTCTTCTTGCGCTTGCGGACCTGCAGCGCTGCTCTGGTGGCCATCTCAAAGACCTCCCGCACGCCGTCCTTGGTCTTGGCGGAGCACTCCAGGTAGCCGAAGGCACTGATGCGGTTGGCCATGTCTCTGCCCTCCTCAGACTTAACGGGCTCCTGGAGGTTTAATGTACAGACAGTGGGTTAAAATGACGCTGTGGGTGTAGAACATAGATACAGAATAGGAGTAGAACAGGCTTTCCTATTAAAATCAACAAAGAGTGTTAGGGATTGTCAGCTAGCCACCCGGCCAGGCACGCTCACACAACCCACTGTCTCAAGGGACCGTCTCGTAGACAAGAGGCTGTTATCTCCCTGTTCACGGATGGTTTGTTTAGATATCACAACACACATCTGCCTTGTTCATTTTTTATTTGGTGCTATATTTTACACATTTTTATATTCCCATATTTTCAACTATAGGAGAGACTACCATTGTCTTGGCAAGATACTTATCTATCAGACACATTATATAGAATGGAATTATTGATAATAATAATAACGTTGCACCAGAACACCCCACAGGAGGTTCCCAGTAATTTTTGAATGGACATTTGTGTTGTAATATTTAAACAGACCATCCGTGAACGGTCTCATGAGACAGCAAGTTCTGTGAGCGTGACTGGCCGACTCGCTAGCCAACGATCCCTGCAGGAGCGTCTACGAGACCGGTCTCGTGAGAGAGTTTGAGCCAGTCAACAGCGGGATCTGTCAGCGTGACTGGCCGGGTGGCTGGCTGACAATCCCCGCAGGCTGCAAGCTTGTTGTCGCGCCGGTTTGTGGAGCTTCACAACTCCGAAAACGTCAATCATGACCACGGAAAACGGTTAATTGTCTGTTCTACTTCTATTCTGTTTCTATTGTATAGACATTTAATAGGGAGATTGATTAGTTTTGGGCAGTGGTGGAATGTAACTAAGTATATTTACTCAAGTACTGTACTTAAAGCTACAGTTAGTAACTTTAATACAAAAATAACTTTGTCATATTTGCTCAAACTGTTACTGTGTCCTGAAAGTAGTACACGAGACAGATAATCTGTGGGAAAAAAAATCTGTTTTTTTTTTGCATCTTTTTAGTGACCCTAATGGCAATTGCAAGATTTCACCACGAAGAAAACTAAACCAATCAGAGCCGAGGCGTCTCTAATGCAGTGACTTGTGAAGCTCATGAACTCCGATCAAATGGTCAAACTAGGCAGCGCTGATCGAATATGAATCAATATTCTGTTACTGTAATGTCTATTTCTCCCCTCAAATGTTTTCAGAAACATCTTGTAGTGTACTGTACTACACAATATTGATTCATATTTGATCAGCACTGCCTAGTTTGACCATTAGATCGGAGTTCATGAGCAGTGCTCGACAGCTGTGTTAGAGACTACTCGGCTCTGAATGGTTGTTTCACGTCGGGTGCTGTGGAATCTTCCAAATGCCATTAGGAACACAGAGGGCAGGCAGGGGAACCAGATTTGTTCACAGATTATCTGTCTCATGTACTACTGTCAGGATATAGTGACAGTTAGAGCAAAAACATTAGTTTTGTTAAAGTTACCAACTGTAGCTTTAAAGGATAACTTCAGTAGTTTTCAACCTGGACCCTGTTTTCCCATGTTTTTGTGTCTAAGTGACTAATGGGGACATCACTTTTTGAAACTGGTTGAGTATTGTTGCAGCTGCTCAACAGCTGTATTGTAATCGCTTGGAGCAACCAGTCACCTTTAGTTTACGTTCACTAGAAGTGCTTGTTTTTGCCACCGACAGGCTCAGATGGTTGTTATAAATGTCTGACAACATTATGGAAAGGACCCTAAAGCAAAATAAAATGTTTTTCTTACCTTTTGCTTTCTGTTTGTCATTGTGAGTTGTTGCCGGAAGAGACAACGGTGGAAACGTGAGTGAGTGAGTGAGTGCCACGGGACACTGGTGCGTCAGACTTTGTTATGTTGGAGTACAGAAAGTGTAGCTTAGTGTTATCTCAAAGATGTTCAGTGTCATGGCTGAATATTTAGAAGTCTTGGACAATGTGGATGCGACGAGAGATTTCAGAATGCTACTTATCCGAGCGAGACGCACAGTAACAGACCGGCTCAAGCGAAAGACAAGAAAAATGTTTCATATCTCTGTAGGGACCTTTCCATAATGTTGTCAGACACTTTAAATGGCAATCTGAGCCTGCCAGTAGCAAAAACAAGCACTTTTAGTGGACGTAAACTGACAGTTAGGCTGCCCCAAATGATTACATTACAGCTTGTTTAGCGGCTGGCGGTTACAGTGTTCTCCCTCAATACTGATCCAACTTCAAGAAGTGTTGTGGTCAGACACAAGAACATGGGAAAATAGAGTCCAGGTTGAAAAATAGTTATTATAAGTTATTCTTTAAGTACAAATTCAAGGTACTTGTACTTCAGAGTATTTCCCTTTTATGCAACTTTATACTTCTACTCCACTATATCTCAGAGCCAATTCAGGCAAATATTGGACTTTTTACTCTGCTAAATTTATCAGACAGCTTTAGTTACTTTTGAGATTATAATTTTTCATTCTCTTCCTGTCCAGTGAAAACCATGCATCTCCAGATTTGATGATGTTGAATGTTTCTGATAAACTGAAGGTTGAAGTGTTCCTAAATAAACTATTTGAAAAGCCTCTTGGATCAGCTGGAAAATGCATCGTCACAAAGCTGAAAACAGACTTTTTAGAGAGACGTGGTTCTCACAGGACAGCGAGGCTATGATGATCTTATAGAATATGATGCACTGCTGTAGATTTAACTACCCAACAATATATAAAGGAGGTAAAATTAGCAGAACCTAAAACATCTACAGCAGTAAAATGCAACACGCACATTAATCCACTAGTAACATTAATCTAAACACATCATACGTATATAATAGTAAATCACTGACATTTTACTGCAGAATGAGTACTTTAACTGTTCATACTTTAAGTAAATTTTGCTTTCATACTTTTACTGAGGTAAAAGGTTTTTACTTGTAGTGGAGTATTTTCACAGTGTGGTATTAGTACTTTTACTTAGGTAATGGATCTAAATACTTCTTCCACCACTGGTTTTGGGATGATTTGTTGCCAGTAACCATAAAAAGCATATAGAGACACACACCTGTTTCATCTTGGCCAGCTCCCTGCGTGTGTGTTCATCATTCCTGAGGTCCTTCTTGTTACCCACGAGAATGATCGGGACGTTGGGACAAAAGTGTTTCACTTCAGGCGTCCATTTCTCAGGAATGTTCTCTACAAAAATGAAAGAAAAATATAAAATTTAGAAAACAGGTCAAGTCACTGCACTGCAAATCCTAGACTTTTCCCTACAAGGACAGTTAGGGGAGCCCTTGCTGTTTCCCTTACGACTGTACAGACATAAACATCAAGAGGTCTCTGACCCCTCGCTGATACACGATCGAGCCCGCTAGCCAAAGTCTGCGCTGTCTAGAAGGAGATGCCATACTGTGATAGGGTAGACATGTCCATATCAAAAACACTGTGGGAGAAAGCCCCCGGGCTGAAGCTTTTATAAACAAGATGTTCTTCATCTGATTTCATTTGGTTTTTGAGAACGAAGAACACTCAGTTCGTAGACTGAAATACATGTCACATATTCTGCATATGCTTCCAGAAAATGCCGTCATAATCTTGATCTTCACACAACAGCAGCCGCTAGGTTATAGTCTGGAAATTTGTTCATCTTGTTCCATTTTAATGTGGAAATAACTGGAGTTAAAATGCAGTACAGTATTCATTTAACTGCCTATTAACTGCCAAAGTCTATTACGGAATAGAGCTGGAAGAATGAATCAATTAGTTGTCAACTAAATTAATATATTTAATAGAATTATAATTACATTTTAATTTATCCTTAATATTCCTTAATCTTAAATCCTTTATATGAATTATTAATATAATATTCCCATCCTATTAAGGATGCATTGATCAGAATCAATCTACATTAGGTCAATCCTGCATACTCTACTGTCTAGGTTGTTCAACCAACCTTTAATTGACTTTAATAGGGCTGCTACTAACGATTACTTTCATTGTCGAGAAATCTGTTGATTATTGTGGATCAGTGTTTCCCAAAGCCCAGGACAATATCTTAAAATGTTTTGTTTTGTCCACAACTCAAAGTTATTCAGTTTACTGTCATAGAGGAGTAAAGAAACCAGAAAATATTAAATAAAAAATAACTCAAACCGATTAATCAGTTATCAAAATAGTTGATTAATTTAATAGCTGACAACTAATCGATTAATCATTGCAGCTCTTGACTTTAAATTGTACTACTCTACTGTATTTAGTTACAACTTCCCAAGTATTTATTCCATTTGCTGTAGCTGAGAAACAGTCATGTCGTGTGGAATTACTTCATTTACTGACTAAACCAGAACGAGAAAGCTGACTGACGACTAACTGTGATGCTTGACTTGATAGCAGCAGCAGGATTAATTACAACACCAATAATTTAATCATACTCATGAATAGACACCATCTGAATAAGCATTACGTTTTTTTCATAAAAAGGATCATTAATTGCATCGCGTCTGCACTCAGAGGCAGTAAGCTGGGAAATGTAATGGAAAATACATAAATTATCAGAAGGTGAAAACCTATAGAGAGGATCAGTGTGGATTATACTGCACTGGCAGAGAGCCGGACAGAAAATGTGGACGTTTAATGGAGCATTTGCCAAAATGCCTTTCTGCATCTGTACAAAAAAAATATTGATTATCGCCTTTTCAGTGCAAATAGTTCTCTACACTCAGAGGGAACTCCCTACCAGCTTATTATTTGCCTGTATTGAGTAACACTGTGGCACGCAAGCTCTGGATTTTCTTTGCAGCTTCTTTTTTGTGGATTGAATCCATATATGGGCTTCGTCTAGCTTCTTTGTGATTGCTTAAAAACAAATTAAATTCTGTTTAAAAAACTGAAGAAACATAACCAGCTGCCTCGACTCACTGGAGCAGCACTACAAGGGTCTAAAACATTATTTATATAAATATTTAAATCAGGTTCTTTATGTGTCGAGTCTCATGGGTCACTGAAACGCTGCTATGATGTTGGAGTTTTTACTTTAAAGTGGGGGTAGGCAGTATATTTTTGGCATCATTGGGGGAAAAAATCCATAATGACCTTTCAGCATGTTGTAATTCAAGTGCTCTGAGAGAAATTTAGACTTCTGCACCTCCTCTTGGTTGTTTTCAGGCTTTAAAAAATCTAACCCGTGACAGGAGACGTTGGCCAATCACAGGTCATTTCAGAGAGAGAGCTTTCCTATTGTCTGTTCTACAAATGCAGATGTGCGTGCACGTCCCTGTCAGATGATGAAAGCCTGATTCAACAGAGGAATATCCTGCAGGAAAAGACTGCCTACACTGCAAAGCAACCCAAAAAAAGCAAGACGTACTTGTCAAGAAGAAAGTCTGACAATATTGGGCGAAGTGTTTCAGAGATGGAGAGAAAAAATGTTTCTAATAGTTAGCTAATAGCCTTCTGCTCACTAGCGCTGACCCGGGCTGACCCGGGCTGACCCGGGCTGACCCGGGCTAATGGGATGCAAACATTTTCCAAAATGTGACTTTGCTAAGTGGGTAAGCAATTTGTATGCAGCCTTACCTAAACTGTCGGGGCTGTCTATGGAGAAGCACATGAGGATAACATCTGTGTCGGGGTAGGAGAGAGGCCTCAGTCTGTCATAGTCCTCCTGACCTGCTGTGTCCCACAGCGCCAACTCCACCTGAGGAAGACGAGGAAGAAGAAGAACGTAAGTGATGCAATTGACTGCTGGCAAAGAACACAATTTAAGTTACATTATTAAGGTAAGATATTCCCACTTCATGGACAGCAGGATGAGGAGGGGGAAAGTGAACAGAGACAAAGAGAATATGGGCAACAAGAATACAGGCAGAATAACTAGAGAGAGGAAGGATTTATAACAATTCATTCCTATCAGGCCTAAAAAGCAACTCCCCAGAGGTGGAGATGGTTCCCAGGGGATTTCCTTAGGCTGTTAATCAAACTGTTAGCAGTCCCAGAGTGCCTGACCTGCTCTAGATAAAACAAATGCCAAGCAAAAAACATTTGAGCTCAGCAGCACATGCTATAATGCAAACCCCCAAAAAACACGTAGGAATGTCTTCTAGGCAGTAGCCTAGAAGTGTCATTGCATGCATGCATCATGTGGTTTTAAACATCTCCTAAATAGCTGTGGCCTCTTAGCTTTGACTGTAATCTTGACCTAGTTTATCCTGCATCCTGCTGATTTAATCCTACAGTAACCTCACCCACATTACAATCCCAGCTGGAGGACTGTGAGGACTGGGGAAAAACAAGAGAGAAACAACAGTGAGCTAGCAGTTCCTCTGGACTTTTCGGACCTCTCCCTGCACTCTTGGCAAGTTTTGCTTGTTGGCTGACAAACTAGTGGACTGGCTAGCCGCGCTTTCTTCTGGTATTTTCCATTAAAGTATACGAGACAGTGGGCTGAGCTGTACCACGTTGTCTGTCTAACACCACGCAATGACAAACCTGTGTCCATTCCTGCTGCTTTTGAATGATTTTACCACTAGGTGTCTCTCAGGAGTCAGACTCATCTATTTATTTTACCCCCATGCTGCCTGTCTGAACTCCTCTTTTCTTGGTTGTTGTAAACTAAATATAATCGGAGGATGATAAGTAGGGTGCAGCTGTAAGTTGAGCTGTGATACTGACATATTAAGTCATATTTCACTACATTAATTTTTTTTTTTTTTTAATCCGTCTGCCACAATTGAGAGGCTTGGAGTACAGTCAACAGGAAATGGGACATTAGTCATGATGCATGAAGAGGGGGGTTTCAACACTGGACAGGAAGGTGGCACTGATCCATTTCCTGTTGTTGGCTTGAAGTCTGCTGCTTTATAACAATGAAATGACCCAAGGATTTGCTTACGACACACACTTATCCACATCAGTCTTGATGATGGCACGTGGTTCTTAACCAGCAGGGCCAACAGGGTCACATTTTTAACACCACAGCAGCAGTTTTAGGCCCTGTCTACATGTTTACAGATATTTTCAAAAACAGCTTTTTGCCCTCCGTTTAAAAAAATAAATCCACATAACCTTCATTTTACAAAATATCTCCGTAACATTAGAACGCAAAAAATGACTCCAAACGCTTGCCGTCCCTTTGGTTTAATTTCAAATAAAAAGTTACATTTAAAATATAAAGTACCTGTTTGCCATCAACTTCGATGTCAGCGATGTAGTTCTCAAACACAGTGGGGACGTAGACCTCGGGGAACTGGTCCTTACTGAAGACGATGAGCAGACAGGTCTTTCCACATGCACCATCCCCAACTATCACCAACTTCTTCCTGATGGCAGCCATCTAAAAAAACAGAATACACTTGGGTTAGTCTATACATTAAGAACTGCATGAGAATGAACCAAACAAACAATCAGTAAACTGGTGAGAAGCAAGAGAGGATGGACGTGAAACAATGCAACCAGAAATAGTAAGAGTGAGAGAACGAGGGAGGAAAAAAAAGAGGTGATCGAAGTGTGTTTTAGAGCCGCACCCTCTTCCCTTTCCTGGGCTGCGTCCTGTGTGTGAGGTGAAAAACAGAGTCTGAGGGTTCAGCACTGGTCTGGGAAAGCCGTGGGAGGGAAGGGAACAGGAGGAGAGCCACAGTGTTGGTAATGCTGCAGCCTCAGTGCTGTAACACACTGCTGCACACGCACGGCCTCTGACACAATCACATTAAAAACGACCCTCAATGTGTCACTTCTACACCCCTGTGGCCACGTGAGCTACGGCTCCTACTGGTTGTTGCTGACACCTCTGTACTGCACACAATCCTCTCATTTTCGTTGCTTGTATCCCTGTCCTGAAAGGTGTGTATTATATGTGAGTGAAGTGTGGCTTGATAGAGAAAGATATGGCCACACACAAACACACACGGATCAATAGCCATCTCCCACAGGCTGACAATAATGGAGAGAAGGCAGTAGGTGATGAGGCAACGTGCTGGCTGCCTGCCAGCAGCATCAGCTTTCACTGATCAAAGACTACCTGGACCTAATCAAAGATCCACACCTCTGCCATCACCAGTGGGCAACCTCTGGGTCTGTAAAGTGAATGATGAAGTGCCTTAAACTTGCATTCTTCATAATAGCCAGCAGGGGGCGACTCCTCTGGTTGCAAAAAGAAGTCTGATTGTATAGAAGTCTATGAGAAAATGACCCTACTTCTCACTTGATTTATTACCTCAGTAAACATTGTAAACATGAGATAATGGTCTCAATCGCTAGTTTCAAGTCTTCTTCAATACAGCATGATATTCATTTAGTAAATTATGGTCCCATTTAGAGTCAAATAGGCCATAAAGCAGGTTATGCTTTAGGGCGTGGCTATCTTGTGATTGACCAGTCGCTATCACGCATTGTCCGGTCTGGGAGTTGTCAGTTTTTTTGTCTTACAACTTTAACCCTTTCACAGTGTGTTTTCAGTTCATGAATGTTAATTATAACATTTTGGTTTCCTAAAAATGTCTTATTCAGCGTTTGCTTGTATTTAGCTCCACACTCTCCTGTTACTTCTTGTTGCAAAAACCCAGATGGCGACGGCCAAAAACCAAGGTGCTGACACAATGCCAAACTCGAGGCTTCAAAATGAGCCAGTTAGTGCAGTGAAAACAGCTAAAAAAAGAGAGAGAATATTGGATTTACATTAGCCATAAACACATCTCCAAATTAATGATAATGTTCTATATCTACTGGGTGTTTTAAGCACCTGTTTTCTAACAAGTTTGCCATATCAGCTTAAAAGATGATAATATATATATATGTATTAAATAGTGTTGTGTTTACAGCTTGTTTTCCCTGCAAAGCGGCCAAAAAGTAATGTATTGCAGATTTAAGAAAACAAGTAACCCAAGAAAGCAAAACATCTAAGCACTCTTTCATCATCATCAGTACAGATCAACAAACTGATCAAACCCCAACAGATATACTTGTAACCGTAACATCTCTGATAATAATTTTGTGCTATGGGATGGTAAACAGTTTTTCTGCACTTATGTGTATAAACAGCTGGTTCCTCTGAAATGATCAGTGGGTGGGCTGGAAGGTCCTGTTGATACCAAATATTCATAGAAACCAACACCAATTAAATTCTTACAGGCAGCATGCTGGCTCCTCTACGCAGAGTGACCAAAACTATTTATTCTGTCATCTAAGAGACGCCCTGTATTTTCTTTGTGTGCTTTGTGTATGTTCAAAACTGAAATGTGCATCTCCACATCCTTCATTTGAATCTCGCAGCTTGTATTGGCCTCAGCTACCATTTTCACCACAACAATCAAAAGACAATTGTTCAGTTTGCTTTTCTCTCCCACACATTAAATCAGGCCAGTGTGTTGTCAGATTGTCTCTGGAGAGGGCCACCTGTTCTCAGTGATAGCACAGGCTGCTGCTACTCCATCATACTGTCACTGCCAGAAGGAGAGACACAAACACACACATACGTGACTGGTAGCTACCGTGCAGCCCCAGAAAGCTTCAGAGAGCAGTGTTAGTTCTGCAGATCTTGTGCGGTTACAAAATAATGCAGCTTATTGACGACAATAGCGCTCACAGCATGCAGCCTACTGTGCCAGCGGCAGCACATGGTGCTTAGTGGGGATAATGGCCCCTTCCCTTTGCACTAATGTGTGTGCACACTGTGCCAGCACAAGGACGGGAACAAGGACTACTTCCCTAAATAAGAGCTGATGTTAAGGTGTGTTCTGCTGCCCTTAAAACGTGGCATGAAATGTTTCACTTTAACAGTGACAAAATACGAGGTAGTGATGTAAAGTTTCCTAGTATAAATGGAATTATATAAATATTACTATATTATTATAAATCAAAGAGTATAAAAAACTGAACAAACTAGCAACCTATTCATTATGTCAATTAAAAGGGATGGTGTGTACGTTTTTACATCTATTAGCGTTTTTTATTGCGTATGTGTGAACAGTTTGTAACCTAAAAAAATGAGACTTTCCGCAACTTTCTGGGTTTTTCTCTATCAGCCTGTAGACTGCTTTTAATGAGAAGAATGCAGGATGTTTTTTACGGGGAAATCCAACAGATGTGACATCATGTGCACACGCGAGTGCCTTTACTCTCTTCAGCTCCGCTACAGGGCCAACAGTGTGCCACAATAGCCAACGCTTGGTTAGAAATGGAGTCCGCCAATAAACAAACAGCCCCCAACACAACTCAGACTCTAACACAAACTCCACGGAAGCACAAAACAACCAAAGTTATATCTAGTGAAGCCCGTCTTGCAAAACAGGAATGTGACCGACATCAGAGGAAAACTAGGATCGACATTGATCGGGCCTTCGATTCATGGAGGAACCTTCGTTTGGTTTTGGGGATCAAAACAGACCCCGAACTGACAAAATAAGCTAAGCCTGTCAATCATGTTCAGTCTTGTGTGTGTCGCCTCACTATTTTCATCAATGCTCGCTCGTATCAACGTAGTGCGAGCACGGGGGCGAGCAACAGGACGCTGACATTTGCTGACTTAACAGCCACAAGTGTCACTGTTAACAAGCAATTTCTGATTCCTACATACAGCCGATTTAAATCAATAGACTTGTCAGGCTAGGTGACATTTAGGTGTAAGAAAAAATGTGCCAGACAACGAAGCGGTGAGAAACTAGCTGTTAAGCAGCAGCTGTGGACCAGTGAAATTATTTTCTTTAAGAAAGTGTTATGGTTTCAATTTATTAACTCATGAACTATCCATTTGTACTGTATGCTCCTCCTGCTGGTAGCTCAGATTCACCTAACAGTCATTCACTGTTATTAGGTGAACATCTGCAGGTGCTTAATGTGTTTTGTGGGTTTTCCCATGCCATTTCTGTCCTCATTCGCCTTCCTGACTTCCTTTCTTTAAGTGACTTCCTGGGAAGAAATAAACAGCAGTGAGGGAGGAGAGAAAATGAGCCACAGGAAAGACATCTGGAATTCACCCATTTTGTCATTTTCTCTCGTTCTCCCTCCTTGAGTTTCTCGCCTCAGGTCAGTTCAAACAAGCTTTATTAACACAAGGAGGAGTTCAACAAAACCAGTCCATGTTCATTTTACCAAGAGTCTGCTGAATGATGTTAAATACAGATAGATAGAGAGCAGACACTCATATAACAGAGTGGAGGTTGTATGATTTCATGTGAATATTACGGATATCAAGTCTAGAACACTTTCCATCCACGGCCTTAAAGTAAGTTTAACTGAATCTTAAATGTCACACGAGACATTAATTCAATTAAAAGCAAATTAGATGTACCTAAGAATATCATCTTACAGTGCCTGCAGCAGCTATTCATTGTTTTGCCATTTGCTTTTGTATTATGACACTCTGCTTTGTGTTATATTCAATCAATAATTAAGTGTGGCCTGGATTTTATGTGGTAAGTAGGCTTCTGTCAGTGTTTAGGGAAAAAATATTTTAAGAAAAAAAGAAAAACAGTCCAAATTCACTCATTAATAATTGAAATGAAAATCTGTGTGGTGTTAAAAATCGCTTGTAGATGCAGCAGTGAATTGGATCTTGACCAAGCCAGTCACATGTACGGCTGCATTAATCTCATTGTTACAAAGAACAATGGGAACCCAAAAACACACTGAAGCCATATTCTGAGTGGCGAGCCATAGTATACATGCAGAGAGACATTCAGTATCTCACAGTGACCTCGAAGAGACCGGTCGTATAACTGTGCAGGAGACTGCGTGTTCACACGTGTCTCAGGATGAATGATCCTGTCTTGCATAATGTTTGTCCCTGTGTGGGGTAGTAAAGGACAAAGTTCTCATTCCTCGCACATACAGCACAGACGCTTATTTCTCCCTGGCAGGTTTTGACTCACGCCTGCAGTCGTAACACATTAGCCAGTCTTGTTCATTAGAGGTGGTAGGGAGGCAAACAATATATTCTAATCACATGGATCAGCAAACTCAAGGTATTTACACCAACACTGCACGTCGTACCCATTTCATTAAAACTCCCATTATTAAATGTCATGTGTGAGTTTGACTCAAGTAAAATCATTAAAGTACATTTCTGGTGTGTTTTCACCTCAGTTACAGGGCAACATTTCCAACTTGACAGAAAAGCTTGGGGTGTGATCATAGACTGTTTATAAGAAGTGGACGTAGTCACCTTGACGTCACCCATTGATTTGTGGACTGCCGTTTTGAAGCCTTGTGTTCGGAGTTTTGGCCGTCACCATCTTGATATTTGGCCACCCCATGTTTTTTTTTTTACAACCAGAAGTGACACGAGGGTGAAGCTAAGCACAACCGAACGCTGAACAAGACATTTTTAGGCAACCAAAAAGGTTATAATTAACTTTTATGAACTGAAAACACACTGTGAAAGGGTTAAGGTTGTAAGACGAAAAAACGGACAACTCCCAGACCGGACACCGCTGTGATAGCGACTGGTCAATCACAAGGTAGCCACGCCCTAAAGCATACCCTGCTTTATGGTCTATTTGACTCTAAATATGACCATAATTTACTAAATAAACATCATGCTGTATTGAAATAGACTTCAAACTAGCGATTGAGACCATAAACTCATGTTTACAATGTTTACTGAGGTAATAAATTAAGTGAGAAGTAGGCTCATTTTCTCATAGACTTCTATACAATCAGACTTATTTTTGTAACCAGAGGAGTCGCCCCCTGCTGGCAGGTCTGCATTGGCTTCGCTTTTCAGACCCGGAGGTTATCCACTGGGTCTGATCTAATCAGATGCCTTTATTCTAATAGACTTATCTTCAATAGATCAAACGCAACAAGCACCTACACAGTCACAATACTAGATACAATACTGTATGACGACAACCACACCAATCCACAGCATCAGAGCTGATCCAGTTCATTTATTGATGGATCCATGCCGACTATTTAAAGGCCCAGTGCATTTCCAGTTTGTGTTTGGGTGCGCCGGCTGTTGAAAAATACCCCGCCGTGCTCCGTTAAAACAGTGGAACCACACAGAGTTGTGCGTGGGGGAACTATGTGTGGAGAACAGCTGTTTCTATTAATGATATGTGCAGCAGCAAGCAATGCAATCAGAGTTGCTTTGGGTAGAAAAAGGCCTCTGTTTCAGTGGCATGTTGCAGGTGAAACACCTTTAAAATGCTGCAACTGAGCTTCAGTATTTTTCTCTTGTGTGCGAAGCTGTCCAGCTTCCTGCCACCAACAATGAGAGATGCATCTCTCTTCACTGAGGCAGCCCTATTATACAAAATCACAGGACATTATACAAAACAGGGGTGTAACGATTCATCTACTACATCGATGTATCGATTTATATTCCTACAATCCAACTACATCAATAGGTACTGGGTAAGTTGTACAGCAAAAAGTTGAACCAAGCTCAGCTTTTGCTGCAAAGCAACGTGAAGTCATCTGACAAGGCACTGCTTTGTGACCGATTAAATACATGCAAGCGCACATTCCTTGTAGATTATCATGCAACATGAACAGCATATTTCTACTTTTTACCTCGTGACCGACTTGTAAAATCCTGTCTCAGAGTATTAGAAACTGCTGTGCTGTGTTTTGGCGTCCGAGAAGCCTTCAAACTCGTGAATCAGTTAACTGGACTTGCTGGGTCGTATCTCGTACCAGATATCTCGATTGTAAGTGGATGAAAATCCACAGAGACCTGAAGGTGTCACTTCACCTTCCCATCCAGTTTGACAGAGCAAGGAAAACAGGGAGAAACTGCATTGTGGTTACTTCTGTACTGCACTGAATGAAGGGTCTGGATACATGCATAGGTAAATGGATTTCAGTTTCCTTAAATTCCCCAACTTAAAGGTTCTCTATACGGAATTCAGAGCATATCTATTGCCTCCACACGGCTCTCAACCAGGCGGAGCCAACGGCTCACAGTGAAAACAACGGCAACAGTGTTGACAGAGCTAACAGTGTTTACCTGAGGGGGAACCTGAGGATGGGTGCTATACTTCCGCGATGACGACGTTATCAACTGTAACCGCTAGGGGTGTAACGACTAACCTACTACATCAATGTATCGATTTATATTCCTACGATCCAACTACACCGATAGGTACTCGCCAAGTTGTCCTTCACGGAAGACGTATATCGATATAAATTTGATTTGAAACACAAAGATCTGTTGTATCGATATTAAGGATTTGCACCTTGTATTTAAGGACAACAAATGTTATATGAAAGTTTTTTTAGCACTTTTGGCAAAAAAGTTACTGTATAGCTGTGTAGCTCTGATAACAACACACACAGAGGGAGAGCAACTTCATTCTCTGCTCAGGTAGACATTACTCATCTATATCTTTACATAGAAAATAGTTGTTTGCTGCTATAATGATGCTCCGAATTTAGCACCTTTAAGTCTTTTTCCCCTATTTTGCTAAATGCTAAATGCAGTAAATATAACATCTCTGACCTTGGCTAAAGATGTTGCCAGAAGTTACTGAATAAGGACAGAGAAATGTAAATATAGCATGACAAGAAGATAAACGAACAGCATTCCAGCCGCTCAGCATCTGACCACAAATGAATAAATATGCCTGATTTCCATTTCCTTTTCCTTGTAAAGTGACACAAACAGCTCTGCGGGGAAACCCCCCTGTCAAATTAACATTAACTGTACACTTGCAGGTGACGTATGAACAAAGACTTTGAGTTGTTTCAGACAAATATTAACTGCGAGTTAACAGTTCATGTATTGACACACTGATTGGTCGAAGCAGCCAAATGCATTCCACATGATGATTAATAACGGGTCACTGAATGCTCACGCACAACACTGACTGACTGTAAAAATGTGGGAGGACGTAAGCTTTGAGGAATGTCTCACCCACTTTCAACACCCCTCACCCTTTTCTTCTAAACACACAACATCCCTCCCCCACCAGTAGCTCTCCCTTTCTCCAGGGTGAAATGTTGAGGGCTGGATTACACATGAAGAGCAGCATGGGGAACAAACATGAAGCAGCAACTACAGTTTCAACTAACATTGTAACAGGTGGGGCAACTTTTCTCCACCTGTTTTAAGTTCCAGCCTCAGTGTTTTGAACATGCTGGGGGCGGAGAGGTTGTCTCCGAACCTTCCTGCCACAACAGATCCACACTGACACTCCTCTTTGGATTTTATGCAAAAGATTAAAGAAACATTGTCAAAACATTAGAGTTGAAACAATTCATCAATAAACAGAATATTACTCTGCAACTATTTTAATAATCGATTAATCGTTGAAGTAATTTTTAAAGCAGGAATGCCAATAAGATTCATTGGTGTGTGATTGTTGTTATATGTGAATATTTGCTGGTTTCCTTTGCCTTTTAACAGAATATATTTGGGTTTGGGACTGTTGGTCAGACAAAAAAAGCAATGTCAATATGTCAACTTGGGTTCTGGGAAATGGTGACCCGAACTAGGGATGTCAACGGTTAATTATTCATCGGTTAACTGCTGAGAATACTTTTGACTGGTTACACATGTAACTGTTTTGGCGTAGAAACTCTCAGAGTAACCGAGCATAGTTTTTTTTATTACATGACTTGTTTGTACAAACGTTTACCCACCAGTGTGGCGGATACCCTTCCGAGATTTACTCGCCCAACTGAAAATGTACCCGCATTTGGCGGTGGGCGGGTGTTTATTTTGGACCCTGATTAAATATAATTAAAATATATACATACTGGATCAAACTCTGTAACTGGGGCACAAAAAAAACTTAGGATGTACCTAGAAAATAATGCTGCGTTCTCTCCTGACACACACAACAACCTTTTGCCTGAGGTTGGATTAGATAACTTCTTGTAGAGAAGTCGAAGCCAAGCTGAAATTTTGAAGGTTGAATCAAACTTGTGACCAGAAGTGGCTGCTCAGGATCCAGGTCGGCCGGTGGAAGCAGCTAAAGCCAGAGAACCTAGCTGGAGCCTGAAATAGGACAGAGCCATTGAGACTCCCCCGGCCCAATTTATCACAGAGCACACAGCTCAGCTCAGAGCAGAGGACGAAAGAGAGAAATATCACACAGAATTATCCTTTCATCCGCCCCTGAGCCTCCGCTCGCGGTACAAACAGACTGAAAAGTCGGACAGCTGGAGGGAGGGGAGGCGTGGTGGTCAAAACTAGAACGTGTTGTACACAAGCAACAGATATGGGGGAAACTTTAAACACACCAAAGTCTGTGATTAATATTCCATGAGTACGAAATAAATAAATGGATGAATTAGTCAGAGTGGATTGGGAACGGAGCTAATCAGGATTTGGTTAGACATCATGAATGCATTTCTGCATTTTCTTACTCTCATTTTTTTGTTCCCTTAGCTCCCTTTCCCTCCCATCCCTCCTCCAGTCTCTTGTTCTCACTCTGTCCTCGTCTCATCCTTTTCTTTCTCTCTCTTCCTGTGTTGCAGTGTGATGTCACCATCAGGGAGCTAATGTGCCATATCCTTAGGGGGCTGCATTCCTCCTTTCCGACTCACACACACACACACACACCCACACACACACACAGCACAAATGAAAGCCCATGTACACAGCCTGGACGGAACCACCACCCCCAACACAATAACAGTTTCTCTTATCTGTCCAGTCCATCTGTGCCTTACAGCTATGTGAAGTGTCACGGCGCTTAGGGATGAGGTTCAACAGTATTTTAATCATATTCAAATGCAGTAACGAATCTGAATCCTTTCATAAACCTCATCGGTAACACTTAATTTTACAGGTCCACAAATTTCATGGTAACTAGGTGATAATTAGCAAGTAACCTATTTGAAATTTTGTTGGAACTACGGCCAAATTACCACAATATTTACCTACATTTCTCAAAAATGACTTTATTATAAACATTATTTAATGATTATATGCTAAAATAGCATATCATTGTTAAAATGGGGCCCTTAGGCTTGAGAAGCGGCTGTGCGCTGCTCTTCATCGGAGGTGGAAAACCAAAACTAATAGAAGACACTTCTGATCAGGCACAAATCTCACCATTGTGTGACTTATTGTCTACACAAATGTAACCTGGCAGCTAATGTAATGATTCAGTGAGTTTTTTAAGAAATTTCAAATAAGTTATTTGCTAATTAACTATTTATCAGGAGACATGGAAATAAAGCATATCAATTAACGTTTTATTCTTTTCCTGGAAATGTGTTAAATAAATGACCAGCTATTGGGAAATAGCGGAATATAATTATTAAATAATGTTTATAATAAAGTAATTTTTGGTAAATATTACCGTAATTTGGCAGTAATTCCAAAGAAATGTCGAAGAGGGTACTTGCTAATTATCACCTGATTACCACGAAATTTGCGGATCTATAAAATGAAGTGAACTGATCCACATTTTTCAGCATTTTCTGACGTTTTATAGACCGAACAACTAATCGATTAGTCGAGAAAATAATCAACAGATTAATCGATAAGGAAAATAATCGTTAGTTGCAGCCCTTAAAACACACAATCCATTCAGTCAGGATGTGTGTCCTTTAACAAACAAACAAACAATCTTTGGCAGCATACAGACACCAGCTGCAGAGAGCACATTAACCGGAGAACAGCCAATCTTTTCACTGTAGTCGTCACAGAATTAAAACGCTACAGCTGATCTCCATGTTTCTTATTTTAATCAGCGGCTACAAATATGAAGTCTGCTGCTGCCTATATGTTTTCCATTGCTCTTTGATAATAAAAGAGTTTGGAGAGATAAAAGGTTACATAAGATAAGCATCTCAGCCTAACGAATATGGGTATATTGCCAACCAGGTACTGGATCCAAAATGAAACCAGTTACCAGAACCCATCCCTGAGGGCTCTGCTGCTAATGTTACTGGGAAGAAATGTTTAGCTTTCCAAATTGTGCTTTCAGGGACTTCCTGCAAGCACCAAGATCCAAAACAGGATTTTTTTTTCCCCCGAAGGATTTTCTCTTTGCATGCTTTCTGTGCGTGATACACCCACCAGCCTACAGACACAATTTTCCATGCGGACATCACTGTTGGTCACCGTCAGATGACTAGAAAACAGATAAGAGCAAGCAGCATTTCTGCTGTGTTGTCTGTAAAAGAAACTGCAGTCAAATTCAGTTTCAGTATGATATTGGTCTCCTTGGAAAATACTGTTGATGGAAAGTTGCCCTGACTAATCTCAGACAGGATACTGTGGAACATTGTGTTCAAACACCTCGACTGATAAGCACCTATAGCTTCACAACGTACAATCCAGCAGCTCCCCATCGAATATGATATGAGCCATTATGGGGGCAACCCCCTTCTGCCATGCACCACTTCTTAAATCTTTGCTTTGGAGAACTTCCTCCGTTCACTATCCCTCAGGCTCTGGCTGGCACGTACAATAGGCGACAAGTAAAACACTAGTAGTAGGTCAGTCAGTGGTGGAGAGCATGCCAACCAAGGGGAACAAAATAAGGCGCAGCATCGGGGTGAAATGGCCTCTGGCAATGCTGGCAAATATAGAGCTTTTGATCTATAAAACTTTTTGATAAAAGTACTGACCTACTGAGCTATTCAGCGGTCTTCTGAGATGACCTCCATATGACAAGAAGAAAAGAATAAGCGCTAACATGCTGGAGGTGTCAATTATGCCAATATGACACGTCTTGTTATTTTAATTTAGGTTAGACATTTTATATTGTTTTGACGATATATATATATATATATATATATATATCGTCATATCGCCCACTCCTAATAGATATTCAACTTTATAATTTTTCTAACTACATTTTTTGCAAGGATTCCTCCGTGTGTGGGCTCTTCTTTTCTGTATACTAGTACATCCAACCCACCATCTACAGTGATCCATGTGCAAACAATACCACTAATACTACTACTTTTTACAAGCCTAATACAGCCCACTTCACACAGAGTGGCTCTGGATTATATCACTTGATAGAGTGACAGTCAAAACCACTGAGACGCTGATGACAGCAGACAGACATCATGACTTCTGCTTTCACATTAATGTAATCGAGATTGGGGATTTCCTCATTTCCTTCCACTGCATTGGCACTGATTTGTGTTGGGTGTGTGTGTATACAAACTGTATATAAAGTGTAAAATAGCCAATATGTCTTGTTTGTTCCTCGTTACTGATAGAGAGTTCAATCATCCAATCCACCAAACATCTCAAAACAAGAGTCAATACCAACAGGAGAATACACTGTTTACCATTGGCAGAGCATTTTGGCAAATTCTTGGGAGCTACTCACATAATCAGCTGTGCTGCTCATCCCACAAATGCATGATCCTTACAAGTTGGACATCATTGTGAAGGTAAGTAAACAGGCTTTCCAACGATGTAAAATACAATGCCAATTAGCATTGTAACAACAGAGAAATAA
This sequence comes from Sebastes umbrosus, assembly GCF_015220745.1. NCBI lineage: Eukaryota > Metazoa > Chordata > Actinopteri > Perciformes > Sebastidae > Sebastes > Sebastes umbrosus. The sequence goes on from NC_051274.1 coordinate 21,717,079, forward strand.
TCCACCAAACACAAGTTTCCAAACTTTTTTTTCCCAGTTTATATGTGTCCACTTCTGACCACTACCTGCAAACAGCTTGGTCAGCTGTTCAGCTACAATGACATCATATTTTCTCCTGTAGTAGCCACACACAAACACAAACACTTGACCTACAAGCACCCACATATACATGAATTATATTTAATTTGGGCATTCTTGTTTATGCATTGCAAATCTAGAAAACATTGCAAAACATTAATTAGGTCAATGTTTTGCTCAGAGATATTAGGGATGGGCATCATGGTCTAAATCCTCTATCACAATATAGGTCAACTTCTGACCACTATACCTGCAAACAGCTACAATGACATCATATTTTCTCCTGTAGTAGCCACACAAAAACACAAACATTTGACCTACAAGCACCCACATATACATGCTGGGGGAGATGTAGGAAGATATTATTTAAGCAGTCTTCTTCTGTATATGTGCTTTAACATCCTGTGTGACAGTGTAGAAACACAAATGGGAGTACAGTCCAGTTGATGCATGACATTATAGTTTTTTTGCAGGGCTCTGATAGCAGTGGTGCGTTCACGTTACACGCCAAGACAAGGGAACAAGCCTGCTGTGTGAGATGTATGAGGGTCTGCTGCGCTACAGTACAGTATAGTCGAGCTGCACAACAAGGGTGTGGTGGCTTGGAGAGAGAGGAATTTCCTCTGGACGGACACATGTTTTAATGAGAGATTTTGACCACAAAATCAAGCACTCACTCGATAGACTTAAAGTGTTTTGATATTTTAGCCTTCCAGAGGAAAAAAACACCATCCCCTCTTTACTGACCAAACAGGTTTCCAAACAGAAACAGAAAGTTTCTACAGCAAGTAAAGAGCCTCTCTCTCTCTGCCAGCCTCCTCAGCTGAAGCCCTTATAATGAAATGACGTAATGAGGTGTATTGTGGGGAGTAGATACAGCAGGGTTGGGTTTCAGTGTGGCAGGAATGCTGATATGATCAATATCTCCGACTGGGGGAGAACAAACAGGTGTTAAAGATACTTTTCCTTTCTATTTCTATCAGCTAAACGTCGAAACACGTCAGCTATTCCGCTGGAAAAACTTCCAAAACAAGTAACAGGTTTCAACTCGCCGAGCTGCTGTTGTTGCTTCCTCGGCTCATTAAGCTACTTTCCCTTCAAACTCGCAACAAAAGGTGCTCTTGAGTGTAACAAAAGGGAAGCATTATTCTCTTACCTTTTAGAGTTAAGAGTGTGTGCTTTTAATTATCAAGAGACCTCCGTGTTGTTCCCCTCCTGGACGTCTTCCCGTCCCTTGAAGCAGCTACTAGTCAGAGTAAGAAGCGAGGAAGGAAGAAGCGACCAAACCGACACTCAACTAGACCCTCCCATAGCGCTGCGTTCACGGTGCCCTCGGAAAACATACATTTCATGAGGGGGTGGACAAAAATGAATTACAGTTTTTCTCAATTGTTTACACACAAATACTGGTACTTGACACACAATGACCACAACATGTAACTCATGCACCAACCCCCTGAACCAATTCTGCTAAACTACAAGCACAATTCCTGCTTTACACTCAAATTGCAGTTCTAAAACACACTTTTTTCAAAACACTACACACAATTCTCTGCATTTGGCACAATTTTCATGAAGAAAATCTCGTTTTCACAAGGAACACACTGTCATTCAAAATTCTAAAGTCAATTGCCCTACTATGCACACTGACTCATCACATGGGCAAACACCTGTCACACAGTGTTACAATTAGCAATCAGAGCTTTAGCACAAAAGGGCAAACATTGCTTGTGATGTGGATGAGGTGCTATGGCCAGACCGAAACAGAAGAGAGGATGCAGCATAGTTTTTTTTTTCGTTTTTTTTTTACTGTAACTGTATACAGTAAATTCCTCTGTTGTTTTGTATGTAGACCACTGTATGTGCAACTTTGTGTTGGTTGGGATGTACACTGTGTACATTGTTTTTGTGGGGAAAATAAAATATATTTGTTACCGTGTATTTGTGTGTTCTGAGTATAAAAACAATATTCTAAAATATTTTACAACACACTTATGTATGTACTGTCTGTAGTAAGTGTAACACTGAACAAAAAAAAGGCCTAAGTCATTATGATGAATGGAGAAGAAGTGTTTTCCATTCATCATAGTGTTTTACATTGAGCACATCAGTGTTCAACTGGTTCTTATAAATGTCTATTCATATGATGGTTTGTGTGTGTCATTTGAAAACAAAATACCATTTTGAGAAGAAATAACATTGTTTTGAATGTAAAGTTTCATTTTGCAGGAGAATTGAGGGGTTTTGCCCATTGTGTGTGTGTTTTTTGATTTGTGTGTAGAGTTCTGAGAGTATGAGGCATGCTTTCAGAAAATGTGTGTAAACAATCGAGAAAAACTGTAAGCGATTTGATTACTTTAAAGCTGATTTTGACTAAAAACGGTCGTGATATGATGAAAACAGAGCCACGTTTCATCATTTTCACCATCTTACATTCATCATTCAAAACACTAAATTATCATTTAAAGGGACTGTTTGTAAGAATCATGAATGCTTGTTAACAGCGACACCTGTGGCCGTTAAGTCAACAAAAGTCAGCGTCAGGCTCGCGCTTGTGCTCGCTCTAAATAGACTGTAGTAGACTGAATCAATGCTGATCCTAGTGTTGGCTTTTCCTGCTTCAGCCTCCTGACTGCGGCCGGAGGGAGACACCGGAGTTTTGGTCGGAGACGATAACGTTTTTCGCTGCAGAGCCCCGTCACTTCACAAGACACGGAAAACCTCTGTTCATCTGGAGGATCTGCAGCAGTTATTTCTGCACAAACGTCCACTGTACATTTACTAAGTATTCTCAGAGCTATGAAGTCTTCTGCAGTCTGGAGTGTGCGCGCATGAACGTGAGGTGGAGCGAGCTGATTGAAGGCAGGCAGGCAAGCAGAGAAGCAGAGTACAGCAGAACAGTCATCATTCACAACACCCAGCAGACATTTATCGTTTACAGTACGCAATTTTTATTACTTTCGCCCCAAAATGTCAATCAAAAACCATGCCCACTGACTACAGTGCAAGCGAATGTCTGATCAAAGTCTAGAGTGTTTGATAGGGCGGAGGTAATAAAGTTGGTTACTGTAATGCTTATAAGGTTGCTGTAAAAGATAAATGAACACTAACTCAAGAACACTATTGAACGCTCCCTTAAAATGCTCTATTTTCATTAGAAAAGGTAGAACCTAGATTGGCTCTTCGTCGCCTCAGCCAGTTTGGACTCAAAATTTTGTACTATTTTTCATTTTCACATTTAATTTGGTTTTAACTTTTGAGAAAGGAACTTGGTATTTCCTCAATTGTTCTCAACATGGCTGCCAGACCACAAACTTTCTCATTTTACAGCTAAACAGTACATTACAAGATGTTTCTGAAAACATAGAATAGATTAATAGAATAGAATAATAGAATAGAAAGCGTTATTGTCATTGTATTAAATACAACGAGATTCACAATTGCCACTTCTGGCTAGTGCTTTAAAACAAATACTCGACAAGACTAAACGAGACAGATAAAACATATAACAGGTAAAACACACACACAGTTATAAAGCAAATAAAACAGGTAAAGTAGATGTAATAAATAAATATAAACAGAAGTGTTACACTAGAAGTATAAAATACAAAAATAGATGTAATGTAAACAGAGGTAATTGCACTTGTAAAATAGGTAGGGTAGATGTAATTAATAAAATGTAAACAAAGTTGCACTTGAGGTGTATATTGCATCAAGAAATAAGCATTACAGTAACAGAATATTGATTCATATTTGATCAGCGCTGCAGACATACATACATACTGAAACACACAGAATTGGTAAATTTGGGACATAAGATCAGATGCATACCACATTGGGAGAATTCCCGACTACACCTGAATGCAGCACAGAGTCTTCACTGTTTGAGATTGCAGCGCCTGCACGCTATTGGCTGAGAGGATTCAACCGTTACAATGACCCCTCCCCTTTACGGTTAGAGAATAATGACATCATTGGTATAAAGAGGTGGTCTGTCATTTAAATTGTCACCATTAGTTGCATTTTCCGTTATCTCACACAAAGATAATAATGCACACAGTGCACTTTCATAGACTAAGCTACTGGAGTTACCCTGCACTAGACTCCTTTTTAACAGTCTCTTCTGCACTATATTCACTTTTTTAATAGTCCTGTATCACAGCTGTTACCCTGCACTATATTCAGTTTTAACAGTTTAATTCATCTCTTTGTATTTTTATATCTGGTATATTTTTTTGTACTTTGTACTTTGCACTAATAACTTTTTTATTGCCTTTTTACTAACATGTTTTGCACTATGGAACTGTGATGCTGGAAACTTGAATTTCCCTCGGGATCAATAAAGTTACTATCTATCTATCTATCTAAGTAATGAATGTTATTCAGTGTTTTGTAAAATCTGAGATGAATACTTCTCTTATTGTTATTGTTATTGTTATTGTTATTGGTATTCTTATTCTTATTATTATCAGTAGTAGTAGTAGTAGTAGTTGTTGCTGTAGTAGTAGTAGTAGTAGTAGTAGTAGGTTAGTAGTACGCTATTATTCTTATTCTTATTGTTATTCCTTGTTGTGTAATAAAATGGACATTGACCCAAGTTTTTTTTTCCCACAGTGCAACAGGAAATTCCACCACAGGGATTTGGAGTTTTTAACATGCCGTTCTCTCAATGAGGTCGTAAGTTCATTCACCCTAGAGTGCAGTACACACAGTAAAAACACAGGGTAAGAAGAGCATTTCATAGCATGCAGTAGGCATATTATTAACCCACAGTAGCCTACTTTATAAACACACACATGCTAATCAAGACAGAGTTCCTTATAAAGTCAAACAGGAAGTTTTATTGTACCCAAAGAAAAACAGCTAGCGGCAGATTTCTATTGCACTGGTTTTGCTTCCCATGTGGGAAAATAAAAAAGAGTCAAAACAAAGACTTTGTTGTTGAGAGGCTTGAGCCACGACAAAACTGACTGTATTTTACATCTCTGTATTCTGGCTCTTTGACAGTAATTTGGACAGTTTCTCTGCAGTTTCCATGGTAATACCCACATACTGTAGTTTCAGATATAACGGTGCACAGTGGCACCTCCCAGTCCCATAGAATACTGATGCTATTTCTGTAAGCTGTCTGGGAGGAGGGAGCTGCTGGCTGATGTGTGTCGACTGGACTGGAGAAAGATGAACATTTGAAGTGCAGCTGCAATTCAGAGGGAACCATAACCCTGCATATTGACCATAGACAGTCTATGATATGGATATACAACACCCATACTCTCCATCATTCTCCCTCTGTCCCTCTATAAACTGCTATTTTGACCAGTGGGCTACATCCGGGTCTGAGAAGTGAAGCCAATGCTGAAGAGCCTTAAACTTGCATTCTTTCTAACAGCCAGCAGGGGGCGACTCCTCCGGTTGCAAAAATAAGTCTGACTGTATAGAAGTCTATGAAAAAAATGACCCTAACTCTCACTTCATTTATTATCTTAGTAAACATTGTAAACATGAGTTTATGGTCTCAATCATAAGTTCTAAGTCTTCTTCGATACAGCATGATGTTCGTAAATTATGGTCCCATTTAGAGTAACATAGACCATAAAGCAGGGTATGCTTTAGGGCGTGGCTACGTTGTGATTGACAGGTCGCTACCACGGCGTTGCTCGGTCTGGGAGTTGTCCGTGTTTTCCTCTTACAACTTTAAGCCTTTCACAGTGTGTTTGCCGTTTATGAAAGTTAATTATAACCTTTTTGGTCACGTTGAAAATGTCTTATTCAGCATTCGGTTGTACATAGCTCCACCCTCTTGTGTCACTTATGGTTGCAAAAAAACAAGATGGCGACGGCCAAAATGGGTCGTGTCTTAAAAGACAACCAGCAAATTGAAAAATCTGATCTAAAATCTGCAAAAACTTGCAAAAACTCTTACGAGACTTGCTGCCCGAAGACTTTTCCTAACCTTAATTATTCGAGATCAATACCTAACCTTAACCATCTCGCGAGAGTTTCCCTTGTGGGTTACCTTCTAGACACAACCGCCAAAATTCTCGAGTCTTCAAAACGGCAGTCCACAAACCAATGTGGGACGTCACGGTGACACCATACTATGTGGTGCATCATGCTGATTTTGTAGATTTAGATGGTTGGATTGTTTGGATTCATCTATAGTGTTGGGAACTTTTAATATTTACTTGGATCAGTGTACACAGAGTCAGTTTTGAGTCTAAATGAATCAAACTTGTGTCTAACAGCACTAATATTTCTAACAGTGACATTTCAAAAACGTTCATATGTAAATTCATGCCGTTGACCAATGATAATTCATCTTGACAGCACACACTTTTGAGCACCATCCAATCTAAAACACCTTTCTCTGCTGGAGGTTAACTGCTCCACAAAAGAGATGTTGCATGGTTTGTAGTCAATTGTGAGACAGGAGTGGATGGTACAGATATAATCCCTTGAATTAACTGTCAGCAAATGAAAGCCAAAGTAGTACCTACACCACCAAGCATCCAGCACCACCTATTTCACAAGGAGGCGTGACTACATTTCAATGTGCTACTTTCTAAATCTAGAAAAACTTGTGTTTTCTATCATGAGAGTCGCAGGGAAAAAAAGGATAATTAAAGTATTCTTTTCACCAATATAGAATTAATTTAATTCATTGAGCTAATCGCTTAACATCAGCAAGAACAACGGATGAGTGGTATGTCCAGAAATTAGCACCACGGCAGAGCCTGACTGAATTTCAGTACAGAAGTAAAATGCTAATATTGAGCATCTTCAGTAGCTCCAAATGGAAGAGGTTCCAGTGTGGGCTCAGTAACATACAGTACAACAAGTTTGTACGGCCTCAAGGGGAAATCTTGTTAACACCCACACTGCTACAAATAATCTAGACTTTGTCACAGTAATTTAGACATATGGAGTGATTTTTCACTGGGTTGATGACATATAATAATAAGGGCAAGTAGTCGAGAATAGCTGTTGTGTGATTTATTGTAGAGAGGGAGGCTGATTGTGTGGAAGCAACAGACAACAAGCTCAAAAAGGAATTGGTAAAAAAGGTTTGTTAGTTTGATGTCATGGCACTACACCAAACACCATCCATTGAAAATGATGGCTTTTATATTATTGTTAGAGTAGATAGTTGCATCACCATCCACTTAACGTTGATGCAACTATCATGGGTACTCTATGATGCAGATGTTTGCCTTTACACTGCTAAAGACCAACCAGAACTTGACCATAAATAATCCCCGGATTTAATTTTCAAGGGTGCAATTGTTTGAAAGTTAAGAGGAATCTACTCACATTTTTCATGTTAAATGTCAAATAGTACAAGTGTCACATGGTAGAATAAACCGAGGAAGAAATCCATGAACAGATTTGCTGGAAAAGATAATTAAACTGTGAAAATGGATTGCAAAACGGTGCACACAAACTGGAAAACGGGCCTGGGGCAATGTGACATAGAGGTTTGCATCATCAACCAAAAATGAGTTATACAGTGGACTCTAGTGTCATATCACCATTATACAGTGTACTACTGGGTTTAAAGGCTGCACTTTTATTCTTACACCACTAAAGTTTATAGTCTTTAGAGTCCTTATACTACCATTTAAACTATAGATGGTAGTATAAGGATGGAGTACGACACACCTTTCATCTACTATTGTTGTGTAAAAATAAATTACGGGACATACAGTATCACAAACTATGCTGACATTGCATCACATTGTCCAGTGTGACATATAAACCTTTCGAAAGGATAATATGATGATCAACAAAGTTGCAGAAGCACAAAAAAGTATAAATTTGACGGTGCAAATACAATGACCTAAGCCTTTCATTGATTTATCAAAGCTTATATAATTCAGCGTTGTGGTTAAACTTTGCCTTCAGGACACAACTTCACTATATCAATAATATGAAACCCATTTCTGGCATTTCTCATCTTTTTTCTCCCCCTAGTCATTATGGATCAGTGAACACAGAAAACAAGAGAACAAGCTCGGGGCGGCGGTGAACTATACTGAGTCACCCATCATGTCCCAGAGGAAGTTTACTCATGAGAGAGGAGGTGGGCTACATGTCCTCACCTCACCCTTATGGCATTAACACAGCTAAAATGTGAGGACACAGCCACACCTAGTGGTGTAACACACATAGTACAAACTGCAGGTGTATCACTGTTTGTAAGAGGTGATCTCATGGGAAACGTGAGGAATGCTGATGACAAGGAACAGAAGGAAATCCACCTCATCAACCTCGTTTGGTTAAAAGAATGGAGACGACGACATCTGGACTCATTTTCAGTCCAAATGCTTGAAGAAATTTGAGGAAAGGTCTGAATTTATTAGAGACACAATGTTTTGGCCATATACCTTCATCATGCATCAAATGTGATAACAGACAACAACACCTGACACCCGAATGAACACACCAGTAATTGAGGAAAAAAATCTGCCTTAACATGAGACAATATATGTAGAAATCTGTTGAATACTAATGAAAATAGAACAAATTAAATAAAAAAAATAGCTTTAAAAAAGAGAAAAAAAAATATTAGATGGGGGATGCAAAACATGCAATTTATCAAGAATAAAGCTGTAATGATTAGTTGATTAATTCATCTACAGAAAATAGCTTCAAGCTCCTCAAACATGAATATTTTCTGGTTTTCTTAGTCCTATATGATGGTAAACTGAATATCTTTGGGTGTTGGACTGTTGATCAGACAATGTGTGTGTGAAAAAAATGTCACTATGGGCTCTGAGAACTTGGGATAGGCATTTTTCACAATGTGTTGACATTTACGATTAAACAGTTAATCGAGAAAACAATTGATATATGAATCAATAATGAATATAATCATTAGCTGCAGCTCTAATCAACAAGAACGGTTAAGAAAAGGGGATGAGGGAGGTAGATCTGAAAATAGTAAGTCTATGTCTCATAGGTCTTCATAACAGTGTTGTAGTCAAGACCACCTAAACCGAGACCAAGTCATGACCAAGAACAGAGTTTATCAATACCGAGACTTTAAGGGGTTGAGACCAAGTCAAGACCAAGACCAGACCAGTGCGAGTCCCACACTGCATGACATACTTACGATAAAATGTGGAACAAGCTAACCATATATAGGCATCTGAAAGATCCACATTCCCATAATAACACCACAGAAAACAAATGAAGATTCCTCTTCATTCATGTCTTTTATTAGCACATATATACTGTATTTGTGTGTAAGTGTACCATGAGAAATGTCTTGATAAAATAATCAAAAGCCATTGCGGAGGTGAATTTTATGTGTGGGAATTTGACCGGTCTTGAAATAAAATCAAGAGTCCGCTTTGTCTAAGACCGAGACAAGACCGAGTAAAAATGAGGTTGATTCAAGAGATGAGATCAAGACCTTCAATAAGTGGTCTTGAGACCAATCTCGAGTACTGCAGAGTACAACACTACTTCATAATCTCCATGTCCTTGAAGACACACAAATCATACATCTGCTAATGATATGAAGAAAATATGAAGTAATATTCCACAAAATACCTGTCAATATTTCAAGTTAAAACTCTCAAGTAAATAGTCTAAAGTTACACAACATGTGGCCAATAATATAATCCACTAATGAAGAAGACAGATGTAAAAATAGTGGAAACAATTGGTTCTTGAAAGTATAAAATAAAGAGCCTAACAAATGTTGGAGGCAAAGAAATGATCAATGTACCAAACAACAAAAAAGTCAGTCATATTGATGTGTTAACAGTCTCATTTTATTGTTTGTTACAGCCTGGGGCTTTAGTATAAAAACGTGTTGGTTCACATTGTGAATGTGATGCCTGACGAAGGTCCATGACCAATACATGATTTTATTTTTATCCCCCTACACCCCTGTTTACCAGGTGTGCTTTAGATAACACTCCTCATAACACATACTATACAATGACAATAATATTCATCTGTGAAAATGTAAATAACCAGCTTTTTTAGTTTAGAGTAACTTTTTTCATTACCTTTCCATCAACATACAACTTTTGGTTGTTTGCAGACATCACCACTAGAGGGCCCTAAAATCACACAAATAGTCAAATAGTGACACTTAACACAACTCCTGTGTGCTTTTCTTTCTTTAAGGTTGCATAACAACTCATTTTTCTTTACATGAGGTGTTTTAAGAGACTCATTTTACCAGCACTGACATCCCATGAACCAGCCCTGCCTACTGCTCATGCTCCTTCAACCCCTTCAGATTAAGATGCATTTAGGAGTTTTAAACTGGGCCAAAAAGGAATGAAAATAATCATATTTCTCCACTAGATGACATTTATAACCGCCGACCTCGTCTGCCTCCTCCTACTCGTGCTCGGAGCTGATTTTTCTTCAAAATAGTGCTATTAGTAGCAGGGAATGTGGGCTCACTGGTTTTCTCCTCTCCAAAGTGTCTTTCATCTCGGCTCCCTCTGGTGTCTTTTTCCTCAGTAAGCTGGAGTCAGTTGAGTAAAAGACACAACTGGGAGCAGAGAAAGAGTGAGTGGAAATTATCCCCGCTGCCTCATATAAAATGCTCCCAACTCGCAGCCAATGGCCGGCATGGATTATCATTAATCATGTGTAGGTGTTGTCATCAGGGGGAAATGAGGAGGTCGGAGGAGAGAAGTGAGGGGGAAGCAGGTGGGAGAGGAGGGGTGAGAAGGATGAATGAATGCAGTGTAGTCCCACTGGCAGCATATACAAACAGACTGAATTGCTTTCAGTGGCCGTGCTTTGCACAGTGATGCCTCTGTGGGGTTATAGACACACATCTGTATGGGTGGGATGTTGTCTCACTATCAGGCAATTTAAACCCGTATGAACGTGAATCCGGGCTGGACACACTTTTGTTCAGCGGACCATGTTCACAAGGAGTTTAAAAACAATTGCCTTCTCCTTGTAAGGCTTTACAGGGATGAGAGAGCCACACCAACATAAAAACCAGGAATTGAGGAGACAGTAAAAGTTTAATCCCATTTCGCCTGGGCCAAATATCCAGCTGTGCTGCTCAAATATGTAAAGCTAAAGGCGTGCATCCGCACTTGTGTTTGTGTCAGTTCCCTCTAATCCAGTTTATGTACACAGTGTAGCAGGGTGGTGGATGCAGGGATGGGTTAAGGGCACAATATCTACTAATACTTTTCAATGCAAGTGGAAGAACAGCCTCTAAATCCTAAGAAACTACACGCTCTCTGCCTCTCTCTCTCTTAACTGTACTATAGTATAGTATAAACCTGACAAAAGCGTTTGAAAAATGTGCTCTTCAGCCTCCAAATAGAGCCTTTTCTGTCTGATTCCATCCAACTAAAGCTGTTTACGAGATTTAGAGAAGGAAAGAGAGATAGAGAAAGAGAGAGAGAGAGAGAGAGAGAGAGAGAGAGACAGAAAAACTGAGAATGAGAGAGGATTAAAAAAAGAAAGACAGAAGGAGCGATAGATATTCCTGCCCCTGAACCGGTAGCGTGGAACAACATAATCCCAGATTTTTATGGCTGTTGTTTTTCCTGAAAAGCTTTTGGATTATGAGTGGCTGTTGCATTATAACGCCTGTATCTCATTGTGCTCAGAAGATTATAAAACGGGACTCCAAAACCCCGGCTGCTCAGATGAGTGGAGCTAAGAGGTCAAGACCGTATATAAGAAGTGGACCCATTGGTTTGTGGACTGCCGTTTTGAAGCCTTGAGTTTGACATTGTGGCCGTCGCCCTCTTGGTTATTTGCAACCCGAAGTGACACGAGAGTGTGCAGCTAAGTACAACCCAATGCTGAATAAGACATTTTTAGGCAACCAAAAAGGTTATAATTAACTTTTATGAACTGAAAACAATGTGAAAGGGTTAAAGTTGTAAAATGAAAACACTGACAACTCCCAGACAGGACAACGCCGTGGTATTGACCTTTCAATCAAAAGGTAGCCACACCCTAAAGCATACCCTGCTTTATGGTCTATTTGACTCTAAATGGGACCATAATATACTAAATGAACATCATGCTGTATTGAAGAAGACTTGAAACTAGCGATTGAGACCATAAACTCATGTTTACAATGTTTACTGAGGTAATATATCAAGTGAGAAGTAGGGTCATTTTCTCATAGACTTCTATACAATCAGACTTCTTTTTGCAACCAGAGGTGTCACCCCCTGCTGGCTGTTAGAAAGAATGCAAGTTTAAGGCATTTCAGCATTGGCTTCATTTTTCAGACGTGTAGGCTGCCCACTGGTCAAGACACATGGCGAAGAGAGTAGAGAGAGGAAGTTGACTTTTGAGTTTTTCTAAGGATTGGAAAACAAACAAACAAACAAACAAATTATCTTTCTATTTGTCTCTTAGATACTCAGACAGTTTCTCTGTTCCTCTCTATTGTTCCCCAGTAACTGTGAAAAACATTAACTAGAGCTCTTATTTGCACTGCCTCGTGAACGAGTGCCATCATCTTCACCACTTCACCACTGAATATTTCAAATAGCCATGGAAACAAGTCTCTCGTTGCACTGAGAGAGAGCTCTCCAGCTGGTGTGCATATCATTCTTTATGTATGGGATAACTGACTCCCATCACACATGGATATCTGATAAGTTAAAGGATCATCACTCTGGGTGCTCTTCTTGTTCCAGAGCGGCCCATGTGTGACAAACTGGTGTCACTGAATCCCTTATCAACACGCATAAGCGTTTTCTATTCTAATTACTGTATAAATTCTTTGAAAACATCACACTAGTTCCATGTTTGACACTGAATGCAAAAGTTGGTCGAATATCAAACTTGTATAGACCTACTGTAAGAAACAATGTTGGTCTTTGCCTGTTGAGGACAGTGTATTCCTGTAGAGGTGTCCCTGGTGCACTCCCGTTGTGTCTAAGTTAGTATAAAGCCTGATGAAGCGTAAAGAAGTGACATTTTGAGAACACAGCAGAACAGAACATCACATAGTGACACGATGCTCTTCATTTCCTCCTTGCTGTGTTTATCAAAGTCAACTGGATGTGATGAAGCTGCGGTCCAGCGTGTCCTCAAGCCTATGTATGTGAGCATTGGACCACTGAGTTTATATTTGAACAAGCGCAAATTCACAATAGCATCAGTGACACCATAACATTAAGCGATGATAGTAAACTAGCATTCGCACACCAGATTTGACAATAACTACAGAAAATAGCCAGGCCAATAAAAGGCAAAAAATTACTATTTTCATGAGTAATGGGTAACAGAGTTGTGAATGTGAATGATAAATATGTGTGTCTCATTTGCGCTGCGAGTGTATCAGTTGGTAAAAGATGTAACGTCAAGTGCCACTTCACCAGTGTCCACAGCAGCTTTTCATGGGACTTTCCGGCTGGTAGGTATAGGAGCTGAAAACAACACTTAAAAGAGTCTCGGTTTACTAAACTGACGAAGAAAACCAAAGGCCATTTTGTTTTTAGGTTAGGAAAACTAGGTTAAAGTCAGGCCTGATGTTGCCTTGAACATAAAAGAATGATCCCAGTCACTTCCACACAGTGAAACATACAGCTTATTAACTAAACACTGGTATCGGATCGGTACTCGGTATCGGCCGATACCCAAAGCCAAGGCATAGCTATCGGTATCGGGACTGAAAAAGTTGGCTCTGTGCATCGCTATTAGGGTTATATTACTAAAACTACTAATGCATCTTCACCTGCATTCATTCATCCCCCTGTTCCTCCAGGTTAAAGGTGGCATCATAGATGTTCTTTTCTAAAAGCGGCGTCCTCCCAGGTCTCTCCCTGGAGGATCTCCAGGTGCTGCCATACCAGCTGGGACATGTTGTCAGTCACTCTGTCATGTTGCTCATGAGTCTGAAGTTCAATGACTGCCTGTGGTCACATGCCAGACTGGCTTTCCCACGGGGGAAAGGCTCAAGCTGAAAAAGAAGCGTGTTGCTGTGGTTTGACCAGTCACAAGGAAAGGAGAGCAACATTAGTCTGACCATCTGAATAACAGTGGGACTCTTTTCAGAGATCATTCAGCTCATTTCCACATACGGTAAATGACATTTAACGTGACAGAATTAGAGTGAAAGTGGATCAACACGAGGTGCGTCTCTAGGATGTCTGTAATGTAATGTTAATGCAGATAACTGTAGAGTAGTTACCGCTAATGAGAGTCTCAAGCAAGGCCCATGTAGCTTTCATGCTGCGATGCAAGGCCATCAATTAGCAATGAGGGCGGAGACGGGTCTTTCATGCTCATCGGGAGCTTTGAAGGAATTAGTCTGTTTGAACATTTACATCTTTGAGTGAGAGAAAGAGAGAAACAGACAAGAGGAGCGAGAGTTCAGATGGTAGGTTGCACCCCGCTGCTATCTGAGATAAAGTGTTCTTTGCCGAGGGCAGCTCTGTCTTTCAACTCAACTTACTGCCTGTGATAAGTGATCTACTGTAACTTTTTTTTACACCGCATTCTTCTAAGAAGCACTGCTCGAGTAAAAAAAAAAAAAAAGGCTTATTCAGCTGTTTCAATTTTACAAATTATGAGATTTCTAGATGGGGGGGGGGGGGTGCTTTTAGGATTTCCAGAAAGTCAGCATATGTTTGAATTTTGACCAAGAAAAATGGAATAAAATATGCCAAACAATACATCATTTTTGTAATCTGTAATGAGTGTCCACGGTTCATACATGCATGTACCGTATGTCCCTTTCGTTCCCCCCGAGGGATGTGATTAGTCATACATGGAGGAGAAGAAAAAAGGAGCATGACTGACAGACAGAAGGAGGCACACAGAAAGACAGGAGGGAATGCAACAGCGAACGTTAGCGAGGCGAGGGTTAGCAAGAACAGAGGAGCTGCCATCCAAATGGATAACACAACAAGCAACAAGCAACAACAACAGTGACAGCTACACCTTCCAGCTGCCGTCTTTCATATGCTAATGCTGGTATTACTGCCTGCCAATGCAACACAGAACACAAAGTGTGTGTTTCTGTGTGTTTCTGTGTGTTTATTGCAAATGAAGCGATGCACTCGGCGCTCTGTGCCACATGGTTTTGGTAATAAGAGTCATCTGGCAAGGCTTTGAATCGCACGCACATGTGCACACATAATACTGTGTAAAAAGCTTTCATCTTTACTTTGATGTTTTTACATGAAAATCAAATGTTATGCAGTATTGTACCTGGCACGCTTTGTGATGGCAGTTACAATATATTGTAACAGATGGCAGCCAAAGGAAAATGCATTTTTCTTAAAGGATAAGCCTCATGTTATTCTATATTTTCCGCAGTGGCAACAAATCCCATGAAAAGACCGAAACTAACAATTAACTGATCCTACTAACAAGTATTGACTTTGGAGCCATAGCCTGATATACTGTAGCTTACTTGTTTGTATCTCCATTGTTGTACAAAATTGTTATTTTAAAAAACTTAAATGAGCCACAACGTTGAACTTGGTCAACATATCCTCATACAATGGTTCATATTATATTTTACAAAAAGTTATTCCTCATTTTTCGAGCGTTTTCCTAGGAATGTCCAGCAACACGTGTCAATTTCCGCTCTTTACATGCATACAGTCTTTTCAAAATAAACTTCTGTCTTCACAGGAAAAAACTTGGTTAGGTTTAGGCAACAAAACTACTTAGTTAGGTTTAGGAAAAGATTGACTTGGTTAGGTTTAAGCAACAAAACTACTTACCGGTAGTTAGGTTGAGGAAACAATCGACTTGGTTAGGTTTAGGCAACAAAACTACTTGGTTAGGTTAAGGCACATGTGCACACATAATACTGAGTAAAGAGCTTTCATACTTCGATGTTTTTACATGAAAATCATGTCTAAATCACATATTGTACTGGGCACGCTTTGCGATGGCAGATGGCAGCCAAGGGAAATAGACTTGGTTAGATTTAGGCAACAAAACTACTTGGTTTGGGTTAAAATGACTCCAGAAGTGGCGTGAGTTAAGTATGAAAGTTACAAATTACAAATAAAATCAATGTTGACTTCTGGTTTCACATGGGACACGAATGTCGGTCTCCTGGGCAATCCATCCACCTCGACCTCCTCCCTACGTGGCTTTATACTTCCTGGTTCACAATTAGGTGGATTACATATTAATTGATTTTGTGGGATATATATATAGTGTATTACTTTTTGTGAGTAGCTACGAATGGTGTATGAGAGCAGCCTGACTTGGTCACATGATGCAATGAACATGGGCCCTGTAGTTTATTTTGAGTCAATCCCACATATTCCGTCCTGTGGCTGTAAATACTCGGTCTGCTTGAAAGGTTTACTTCTTCAGGAACCAATGGGCTGAGAGGCACAGACAGGCCGAGGAAGTCGTAAAATATTGAGATATTGCTGGTTTGGGGCTTTTTGTGGGATTTGTGAACAATAACAAAAATATAGAATATTGGCAGTCTCTTCACCTAAAACTTAAAAAACAACTTTTCTCTATGAGGTTTTGTATGTGACAGCTGCCCCATGGTACATTGTCTAGAATAAATAACAGCTCTAGTTGTTATGAGTATATGGAGGACCATGTGGCAAACTCCTCAGGCCTTTAAGGATTATCTCATAGTCCGGCAACATTTTTCTCCATTTCAGTTGTTACGTTGAGCTGATTTCACTTCAGTGATTGAAGGAAATGTGTGACAAGCGAACATGATCAGATTATTCTGAGCTGCTCTATTAGTTTCCACGTGGTTGTGTTTGTGTGTGCGCTAGCATGTGCTACTCCGTGTACACACACACACACACACACAACATGCCTCTCCTCCGCTGTCATGTGGTCTGCAAAGCTTCTCTCTGTGGGAATCGACTATCTATTCTGTGACAGAAATGCACAAGGGTCTGTGATTGGCACATCTTAAATCCCTCTCTGTGTCACTGGGAGGCCACCAACTAGAGTGTGTGTGTGTGGGCGAGGATGGATGGATGTGTGCAAATGCCACAGATCCCAAAGGAATTAGGTTGATTTTTGAGGGTTTCCAAGCAGCCCTGGGATCTTGCATGCATGTGTGTCTCTATTTGTTATCTTGCAGTCCACATGCTCAGTTTAACTATGCTGCCAGTGAACGGTGCAGCAGAAGACAAATCCCATGGCTAGGTTATCCATGATTCACCCGTGTTACTTGAAGAGAGAGAGAGAGAGAAAGTGATGGAGAGACAGACAGAGAGAGAGGAAGATACTATGGAGGGATCAAAGAATGAGAGATGAAGACACAGAGGGTGAGAAAAAAAGAGGAAAAGTGTAAAAGAGGAGAGTGTTGAAGGAGGACGGAAAGGAGAGGAGCGATCAGTAATCTGAACTCTTTGTCAGAGTAACAGATTAGCTCACTGGGTGAAATGATATATGACTGGCACTGGGCCTCCTCACATGCACACGCGCGCACAATCACGCCCCCACTATGGATCAATTACCCTGTCATCCATGTGTGCAACAATACATCATCACCTCGATTACATCTCACACACACACACAAACTCTGGCACTTGCATGCTGACTCCTATATACTGTACGCTATACTACACACACACACAGCTAGAACTTCAACTGTACTCTGTTTCATTGCGTGTGTGTGTCTAGTGTTTTACGACCAAGTTTCTCTACTGCCTGACTTCAGTGGCCTTAATGCCTATTACTAAGGCTGTTAAAGTTAATGCAATAATAACTCATTAACGCAAATTCATTTTAACGCCAGTAATTTCTGTAACGCATTAGCGCAGCTCTCAATTTTTAGGTTGTAGCAGGCTCGGTTTAAAACTAGAGTAAAGACACTGGAATCATGTGAAACTATAAAACCTAAGGAATCCATTGGAACCAACCATGTCATACTAGCGTGACGCGAAGGAGGTTAAATAACGCTCCAAACTTATGTTAAATTTTGGTGAGGGAAAAACTGACATGGCCATTTTCAAAGGGGCCCCTTGACCTCTGACCTCCAGATATGTGAATGAAAATGGGTTCTATGGGTACCCACGAGAGTCTCCCCTTTACAGACTTGCCCACTTTATGATAATCACATGCAATCTTGGGCAAGTCATAGTCAAGTCAGCACACTGACACACTGACAACTGTAGTTGCCTGTTGGGCTTGAGTTTGCCATGTTATGATTTGAGCATATTTTTATGCTAAATGCAGTACCTGTGAGGGTTTCTGGACAATATTTGTCATTGTTTTATGTTGTTAGTTGATTTCAAATAATAAATACATATATACATTTGCATAAAGCAAGCATATTTGCCCTCTCCCATGTTAATAAGTTTATTAAACACTTAAAATTTCAGGTACATTAATTAATTTGTAATTAGTCATGATTAAATATGTTAGTCGATTCACAGCCCTACCTATTACTATTACTGGTTTCTCTTGCAGCCAGAGGAGACACACACATGCACACACAGCACACACGCTTGGACAGTCACACACAGAGTTACATCCCAGAGCCAGTGGGGATGCTTCCTCAAATGAACTGCAGAGTGACAGAGTCTGGATCCAAGTCATTTGTTGTGAGTAAACTTCTTTGGGCAGCTCGGGTCATTTCAGGCGGTGCAACACTGAGACCACACACACACACACACACACACAAACACATACACAGGTCAGTTTGGTCGGGCATGGTGTCGATCACCCCCTCTGCTCCTGTTGGTCTAGTCTACTGGGAAATGCCCATATAGCTCAGCTAAAGTGAGTTCAATTTAATTTGAACTTCACAGAGCTGCGAGAGTGAGAGAGAGAGAGATGAAGAGGGAGGGAGGGAGGTCCAATATTGTTTTGTCCTTCTTGAAGTGACACAAACATTTCAGACTTTCCCCATGAGAGGCATTGCTGACGCATTTAGGAGCTGTGTGTGTGTGTGTGCGCTGATAAGTTCATGCTCTCTTTCTGTTTGTCTGCCACACTCATATGCTGACAAGAGAGGACACATATCACATATCCAGAGCAGGTTTTTAACGCAGCCCATATGCTCTTCTTCACATTACTGTACAGTATCATTTACATTTTATTGGTCTCTTCACGGGCCTACCTAAAAAGACCATCAAACAGCTTGAGATGGTGCAAAATGCAGCTGCTACAGTTCTAACAAAAACCAAAATAACAGATCACATCACTCCAGTACTTAAGTCCCTACATTGGCTCCCAGTAAGTCACAGAATTGACTTTAAAACACTACTGCTTGTTTACAAATCACTAAAGGGGGTAGGTCCAAATTACCTCTCAGATATGCTTCAGCAGTACACACCTACTAGACCTCTAAGGTCACTGGGAAAAAATCTATTAGTGGTACCCAAGGTCAGAAGGAAACATGGTGAGGCTGCTTTTAGCTGCTACTCTGCTCAACTGTGGAACAAACTTCCAGATGAGATCAAAGATGCACCAACAGTGGCCACTTTTAAATCTAGACTCAAGACCAAAAACTGTTCTCAGACACGTTTCTTAATTGATCAAATGCTGCACTTTACTGTCTTTTGATTGTTTTTATTATCCTTTTATTTTTTTTCTTTTAACTTATACTTTTATATTCTTTTATTCGTTTTTATCTTAAGCCCTTTGTGCTCTTTTATCCTGCTTTTATATATGTGAAGCACTTTGAATTGCCTTTGTGTATGAAATGTGCTATATAAATAAACTTGACAGCAAGCAAAATCATTGGTGCCCCTCTTCATTCCCTGATGGAGCTCTACCAGCAGTGCTGCATTCGCAGGGCTTCCTCCATCATCATCAAGGACCCTCACCACCCTTCTCACGGCCTGTTCTCCCTCTTGCCGTCTGGGAAGAGGTACAGGAGCATCTGCTGCAGGTCCAGCAGGATGCTGATCAGCTTCTTCCCACAAGCAGTTAGGCTTGTAAATGGACTGTGTCCCCTCCCCACACACACATCCAACCCCCCAGCATCAACACAGAAACTGTTTTTAAAGCTAGTCACATGTCAAAGACACTTTTTGGAACAGTAATGCAAAACAGCACTTTACTATGGACATAAATGCACTTTTTTCTGCTGCTAAACACGACTGCAAATTGGGTGTATGACTGGAAATTGTATGAAATTGTGTCTGAAACGTTCATCCATCCATCCATCCATCTGCAACCGCTTATCCCGTTAAGGGTCGCGGGGGGGGCTGGAGCCGATCCCAGCCGACATTGGGCGAAGGCAGGGTACACCCTGGACAGGTCGCCAGTCCATCGCAGGGCTGACACATAGAGACAGACAACCATTCACGCTCACATTCACACCTACGGGCAATTTAGAGTCCACAATTAACCTAACCTGCATGTCTTTGGACTGTGGGAGGAAACCGGAGTACCCGGAGAAAACCCACGCTAACACGGGGAGAACATGCAAACTCCTGTCTGAAACGTTTACTTATTTTATTCTTTTATTGTTATTTTTAGGTATGTTAATTTTGATACTTATTTATGCTATCCTTTTTAATGCACTGACGGGAGCTGGGAAAAACAATATTTATTTTCCTTCTGTATATGCAGTGAAATGACAATAAAGTGAATCTTGAATCTTGAACTTGCCTTGCCTGGCCTTGCCTTGCCTTTATTGCATGCAGCCTCTCTAGTCAGCTAGTTCCCTCCTCTGGCCGATAGGGAGCGCTGCTCCACTTCCCAGCTGTGAACAGCGGAAGCAGCTCTCTCCATCACCCAGGCGGACAGACTGGGAGCGCACCAACAGTCTGCCTGACTCTCCGACCGCATCGCACCTCTGTCCCGTCACACTCGGCTACTTTCTCCGTCGCTTTGAAAAGGATAAAGAGGGGATTCTCGGTGCAAAACAAAAAAAAAGGCTGATTAGGGGAAGGTTTAAGTTGGATGTTTTTTCCTCCATGTTGGTTAATAATAACTAAGTTTCCTGTCTAAAAAGAGGAGGAGAGGAGAGGGAACTTTCAAGGGGGAGCTTTTTTTTCTTGCACCGGAGTAACCGCTGGTTTTTAACCCAGGAGGTCACATCTGCACACCGGCTGCGGAGGGTGGATGGTATGGTGTAACTTTTTCCTCTCTAGTCGAACCGGTGTTAGAGAGAGAGAGGAGAGGAGCTGTTTCATGGTACCGGAGAGGGGATGCGAGCCTCTCCTCCTCCGTCTCGGATAGCGGAGCGGCTATGAGGAGAGAGGATCACCTGCTGGGCTGAACGGATCAAGATCCACACCGCACCCAACAGGTATGGATCACTGCCCTTTTACACACTTTGCACACGACAGCCTTTCAATTTCAATGCGCTTTTGTGTCTGTCAAAGTGTGCGTGAGGGAAAGTAAATTAGTGGCACACACCTGCCATACGCATGATGGATATGGATGCGCGCTTGGAACCAGTCGGCTGGGTATCTCTCGTCTTTGGAAAAGCAATTTACGCACAGAAATGGATCATCTGTTCCATTTTTTTTAGGGGAATAGACAGAGATTTTATTTTATTAAAGGAGTGAGAGTTATGCAAAAAAAAAGATTGCCTCGTGGTAATATCCCATCAGCCTGTTCGGGCATCAGCTTTATTATCATGGTGGTGATTTCATAGCAAAGACAAATGATTGCGGTTGTTTCAGGTGTTGCACTGCCTATATAGTCTCTCTCTCTCTCTCTCTCTCTCTCTGACACACACACACACACACACACATACACACTATTTTATGCATAGCTCTGGTGTTTTAGCTGGACCAAAACATCTGCTTACTTCTTGTTGACTGATCCTGTGAGCCCTGCTGTGTCCAGAGGTGCTAAATGATAAGTAATGTTGTTGCCTTACTTCACTGGTGAGAGAGAAAAGATGAGGAACCTTAACGTTTCTTTCGCACCATTAAAAAATAGTTGCACTCAACAGTCTTTCTATGAAAGGAAAATATCATTTTATAGATGTGTGTGGAGCATGTAGGGAAACTCGTCCCCCCTGAAAAAGAAGCAGGGGTGGGTGTCTTCTGCAGCAGCAGCACCATGGATCACCTGATGTACTAGATGGTGATTCATAAGATGACCTTTATTGGTGACAGTGGCCACATCAATTTGGTAGCAGGGTATAGAGGCTGTGAGATGGTGAAGTTGGCTACTTTTAGCTCTGGATATGTTAACGTACACTGTCGGAGGTGACATGGTGACATATGTGTCTCCTGATCACGTAATCTTACGGGCCTTTTCGTGACCTTGACTTGTTTATAAAATCCTTACAAGCTGGTTTGACGTAAACAAAGATGGTCATCCCGACTGTGAATATGTTTTTGACATACTCCTGCTCCATCTGTCTCTGTCTCTTCCTCTGCCTCATGAGCCTCTGAGAGGAAGATAGAAGAGATGAGGCAGAGGAGTGGAGAGAGAGGGAGTTACAAAATAAGGAGGAAGAGACAGCGAAACGTGATTGACAGGAGAGTAAAGATCCAGGGAGGTGCCGGGCAGAGGATTGGATTTTATGGGGGAAAATACAGGAATACATTAAAAGAAACAAACAAATGTGCGGCCACTGACTTAACGGTTCTCGAATGTATTTTTAATATGGCCACAGGCTGATGAATACAGTCATGAAATGTTACGTCACCAGTTCATTCGATAAACGCTATTCTGCTCACGTTACTAATCACAGGTAGACGGAGGACGGAAGAATAGGAATGACGTTTACGGTTTAGATTTTCATTTTTTAATAAAGCTTTTCGTAAGTATATCAAATCTAGATTTGTGCCACGTCATTTAGGAAACATTTAGTAATCGCAGACTCTTTCCTACAGTATGACACAACAGTATAATGCTTCCCCTCATGTGTTATTACTTAAAAATGAATGCCATGTTGGCTAAATCACATTATATTTCCTTCAAAATCAGGCAAACTATTTAAGTGAAATAACACCAGAGATGAAGAGGATGACGTGGTAAAGAAGTTCAACCTTTGTGACATTTTAGACTTTAAGATTGGGGCCATTTTTGGAAATTGAGTTTTTGACAATTAGGGGGATCTATGGGCGGAAATGATATATGATATTAATAAGTATGTTTTCTTTAGTGTATAATCACCTTATAATAAGAATCGTGTTTTCGTTACCTTAGAATGAGCCGTTTATATCTACATAGGGAGCGGGTCCTCTCCACAGAGTCCGTCATGTTGCACCGCCATGTTTCTACAATAGTCCAGAACGGACACTGTTAACTTTTCCTGCTTGGGCCGGAGTCGATAACGTTACTCCCTCCTGTCGCAGCCGCTCTCTCTCTCTCTTTCTTCACCACTCACTTTCCATGTACACAAACACTCTACGCACTGGCTCTAGAGAGGGCCATTAGCGTTTTCACGTCGGCCACCGTAGCTCTCCAACACGTTTGGCACACAGGAGAGGTTTCAGTTGGTTGCAATCTCCTCACCTCACCGCTAGATACCGCCAGATCCTACATACTGGAACCTTAAGTTAGGGGCCGCATTTCGTCAAAGGAGGTCTCCACAAGTTTAAAAATAGAAATGTTTGCGATAGGGTTGTCTCGAATACCATTTTTTGGGCTTCAAAGCTTCGGTGAGAAATATTCTAAGGCATTCGAAGCTTCGTGGAGCAGCATGGCACTACAGGCTGACATGTTTTTCTGTCTGTCTGTCTCCATCTCCCCCGTTTCAATGCCAGGGACTGAGCAGCATACGTCTGAGAATAACTAATAATAATTAATGTTGAATATGAATAATGAGTAATGTTGTGGGATTATTCCTTATTCCATGGGCTATTTTGGGACATTATGTGGCATTATTATTACATACAGACATACAGTATATATATATGTATATATATATAATGGTGATTTTGAAGTCAAATACCATGTCTTTCGAAGCATTCGGTTCAATCCTAGTGTATGTGTACTTGATTAATCATGTTGCGGGGATGCAAATATATTGTCAAAGTCACATTGTGGGGACTCATTTCCTATCAGGGAACCAAAACCTGGTCCAGCTGGGCAAGGACAACAATTCATTTTAGGTCAAGGCTCGGTTTTAGGTGTGTCTTTGCTTTTTAATTATTTATTTTTATGCCTTTATTACATAGCGATTAGTGGAAAGGTGACAGGAAATGAGGAAGAGAGATGCAACAAAGGTCATGGTGGGCGTCTTAATCCCTGTGCCACAGGGACGCCCCAGTGCATGTTTGCTTTTGGAAAATGAATGGCTGCATGTGAAGATCGATGTAGGGGATAATACACTGATTTGCAAACCAGCAGATTCCTCAGGACTTGTTCAAATTGGACAATTTTACCCTGCCTCCCTATGGCAACATGACGAAAAGCATACACACACACACACACACACACACACACACAAAGTTATTCTCAAAAATACATGTTTCCATATTTCTTCATGTCTCCCTGTGCACTTTTAACACACATGCTCCCTCTTCCTGCATTTCTCTCTCACTTCCTTTATCCCTCTCTTCTACCAATAAGCCCTCTGGGTCAGGGGAATAGTGTCAAAGCTGCTGTCCAGAGAGACACTGAGAGAGAGAGAGAGAGAGAGAGAAAGACAAGGAGAGCAACCGGGAAGAAATAAAAAGTATAGTATGTGTAGTAGTCTTCTTTTCATTTGCCACCTCCTGTGGCTGAGCATGATGAGAAGAGAATATGAGAGAATGAGAAACAGGAACGTGTGACACAGAGACCTAAACATAGAGAGAGAGAGAGAGAAAGAAATAGGGAAAAAGAAAGCTACAGGGGATAAATAAAAATAAATAAAAAGCATGTGTCCTATAAAAGGTGTTCTGTATTTCATCGGCCAGCTCCAGTAGCTGTGTGTGGTGTGTCGAGGCCCAGGGGAGACGAGTAGCCACTCTAAATGTGTGTAACCCACATAAAGAAATTGTTTCTGGGAGATCGGGCCCCGTAAATTCATTCCTAGCCGCCAGCCCTGTTCTTATCCCACCTCCCAAAGGTGAGCTATCACATCCAAACATATATTTTTTAGATGCTTTCTCTCCACACAAACACACAGACCCAGACTTTTCCACCAAACACGCACACATCCAGACACCTTCCCTCCTCCACAGACACACATCTTTCAGCAGAACCTCACTTTATCTGTATGCAATTTTTTTTGCTAAGGATGCATACAGACATATACACGCATATTTTTTTGACACACTTTTTTTTGTTGCCGAAAATACACATACACACAAACACATTGCTTTGCTCCCAAACGGCTTGTGTGGGACAGTAGCGGTGACAGCTACAACAGCATCAGTACCTGCTGTGGAACAGAGCGGCGTCGGAGGGAAACAGCAGCAGATGCTGTGCTCACAGCTCCAGGATTACCTTAGCCTGAACAAACTCCATTACTGCCTCTATTACCCGGGTATACACAGCCTGGGAAAAAGCACTTTGCAGAACCACTGTTTACCCAGCACCTCTGTGCCCCACACACTGTTTCCCTTGACTACAGAGCGAGGACGGGGTGAAGACCAGAGGGAGAGGAAAGAAGAGAGGAGTTGCATCGGGGGAAAGCATGGGGCTTATCTTTCAGTGACTTCAGTGTCTTTGTCACAGCCGGGGCGGTGTGTAGAGCTCAAACAGTCCGTCGGTTAATTCAGTGGTCAACTGAGAGAAAATTAATTAATAATCTATTAGTTAGTTGATCGTCAGAAAATTAATTCCAATACTTTTGATCATTTAGACTCAAGAGAACTTTATTGTTAACAATATAGGATTTTATCGCAGATTGCGATTAAAAATGCTCACAATAATTTGATTGTGGTGAATTTCCATCATCAGGATAATCGTGAATATCGTCACATGAGTGACTTCAAAAAGCTAAACAGAGCCTGACATTAAAAATACAGGAATTATCATGTAAGAAAGAACACAATGTTGCTATTTTTTATTTATTTATCCTTTATTTATGTAGAAGGATCTTGTGATTACCTTATATAAGATTATTTGATTGCTTGTTTTTCACCAAAAGATGTGTCCTATCTGTGATGCAATACAATCTGTTTCTTAACAAAATATAAGGTAAAGTGATTAAAGTATGTTTAAGTGCCATTTTAAGAGTTTTAAGCATATTTTGATGATTATCGGGATATCGTGAATCAGCATTATTTTGGCCTGGATAATCGTGACATAAAATTTTCATATTGTCCCATGCCTATAGTCAACCCATTCATATACAAGAACACAGCAGGGAGGAAATTTAGTTTTCCTCTGAGGCCGATGGTGCTACATTTAACATTTAAGCAATGCAAACAAGGCAGTCAACATAAGGTGCAAAAGGACAACATAAAGGAATACATCAGGTGCCAAGACAAAAACAAAAAGGATCAAAAGACAAGACAAATTCAGTGTTAGAGAGTCAGTGCTAGAATTTAAAAAATAAAGGTCATTGATAATGAAAACTGCTTAAAAAATGTCTGGTTCTTGCTTCTCAAGTATGAGGAGGTGCTGCTTTTCTATATTCATTATCACCGCTAATTTAACATCTTTGTGTTTTGTGTTTGTTATTCATCAAGTAGACATAAACTTCTGCCGGTTACTGCCATATTATATTTATTTGAATGTGTTTGGGATTTTTTTTTACGGCTTCTCAAAATAAGCAATTTTAAGACGTTGTGTTGACCTTTTCCAGCAATTTTGATAACTGAGCAAGTGGTTAGGTCATTTATCAATCAAATATGCAAAATGAAATCTGGTTATAGCTTCTTAAATATGAGGATTTATTGCTTTTTTCTGTTTTATACCATAAATTGAGTATCTTTATCTTTTGTTGGAAAGAAAACAAGCAATTTTAAGCTTCTTTTATAACCTACATGATTAACCAATTAATCTAAAAAATAACTAAAATAATCAATAAACAAAAAGGAAAAATAAAAATAATCAGAAGCACTGAATAAATTATTATTTATCAAGTAAAAATAATAAGCTAAAGCCTTATTGTATTCAGTTGAACACATTTGGGATTTTTTTTCTGTTGGTCAGACAAAATAAGCACTTTATTTATAATATATGTATTTATTTTGTGAATATTCATTATTATTTATATATATAATTTTTTTAATGCTAAAATATTAATAAGTTAACTGAAAATAATAAGTAATTGGTAATAAACAGAGATAATTATGCATGGCAAAGAGTCAGACAGAGAAGACAGGGGAATACTGTGAGGCTGTGCTCTTCTTCTTTGACTAATGAGGGTATGTGATAGGGCATCGGTGAGTGATGCTCTCTGTGTGTGTGTGTGTGTGTGTGTGTATACATTTTCCAAAGCTATATATGTGATTGCAGGGCCATCAATACAATGCTGAATAGCGTGTGCAAGTCAGTGTAAGTGGATGTGCAGAAGGTTAATAATGGAGAGAATGAGAGAGAGCTTGAGTGAGTGTGTGTGACTCTGTGTGTGAAAATGCACCGTAAGAACGTGTGTGTGTGTTTGTGTCTGCGGTGAGTGATGACCTGCCATGTATTTGAGTTGAAATCCATCCATCACCCTCATCAGTGACTCTAGGGTCCTGTCATTACATGTTTCCCTTCATTTACACTGTTAATGGCCATCTCTCTTGACCAAACTCTCTGCTGTGCTGTCTCACTGCCGGCCTTGCACTCTCAAACTCAAATTTTCATTTCAAAGTATGAGGAAGGTATTTTGATTAATCAGTTCAGTTTAGTTCAAAGATTCATCGTTACTGATGATGTAGTTTGTTCACTTTTTTCCCCTAAGCTAAACAATCAAATGCACTTCAGTGTGTACATCGGTAGGTGAACGCATCACTTATTTTCTTTTAATAAGCCTTTGACCACGAAGTAAGGTATTGCATCTGAGTTGACCCTGGTGCACTGAATACCTCTGTTGTGAAGTTTGCGTTATGGCATGACTATAATAAAGTACAGTTCTGCTAAAGCAACTTGTACGAGGTTCAGATGTAAGTATAACAATGACTGAAAAGAAATCAAGTGGTTTGCACATAACTACACAGTCTACTATAATAAAAGAAAAGCTATCATTGAAAACTATTCATTAGAAACAAAAACAAAAAATATATAGTTTCTCAAAGGTTCTCTATATGGCATTCAGAGCATTAATATAGCAGAAAACAGCTGCTATATGCTATGTAAAGAAATAGTTGAGTAATGTCTACCTGAGCAGAGAATGAAGTTGCTCTCCCTCTGTGTGTGTTACAACATGGCGGCAACCTCCGGGTCTGAAAAGTGAAGATGTGCCTTAAACTTGCATTCTTTCTAATAGCCAGCAGGGGGCGACTCCTCTGGTTGCAAAAAAGAAGTCTGATTGTATAGAAGTCTATGAGAAAATGAGCCTACTTCTCACTTGATGTATTACCTCAGTAAACATTGTAAACATGAGTTTATGGTCTCCATCGCTAGTTTCAAGACTTCTTCAATACAGCATGATGTTCATTTAGTAAATTATGGTCCCATTTAGAGACAAATAGACCATAAAGCTGGGTATGCTTTAGGGCGTGGCTACATTGTGATTGACAGGCGTTGTCCGGTCTGGGTGATGTCTGCGTTTTAGAACTTAAACCCATCCACAGTGTGTTTTCAGTTCATGAAAGTAAATTGTAACATTTTGGTCGTCTAAAAATGTCTTATTCAGCGTTTGTTGTACTTATCTCCACCCTCTTGTGTCACTTCAGCCAATAATCAGGATGGCAACGGACAAAATGCCAAACTCAAGGTTTCAAAATGGCAGTCAACATACCAATGGTTGACGTCCATGGATGTATAAAGAGAACCGGATACAGCTGATAAGGCCGTCCCGACTGACGGCGAGTTTAGCACCTTTAATTGAATGTCATGTAATGGTGATTGCCTTATAGGCAGTTGTTTGATTCACATTCGTTTTGTGTTGCAGAACTGTAAAACCTGCAGGCTCACTGAGGTGTAATTCACAATATTTCAGAAATATTAGACATTGTGGTGGATGCTGTGGTTCCGTGGTAGCTAAATGCATGGTGTGCAGGTTAACTACAACCATGGTTGCTTTTGTAGCAGCCAACTGTGCTGAGACAAGTTGCAACTTATTAAGAAAGCAATTTGATTTGTTGATTTTGGCGCGGCTATAGCTTCTGCTAATGAGTCTGCAGTGGCAGGAGTCTCCACCAGTGTGTGGGCTGGGGATGCAGTATCACTTTCAGCGGCGGTAATAAACGGACCGACACATACACTTGGCGGCGTCACGGCTGACTCATTATGGCGGACGGCAACGAGGGGCCGTTAGCCACAAGTCAGAGCTACGCCACACACACAACCCTCCGGTTCTGACAGCTTTTTTCATCACCAACAACTACGCAACAATCACTGTGGTCATTAGGACAGCATAGTTAGGCCTGGCCTTGTGTGTTTGTGTTTGTGTGTGTGTCCCATCTCTGCTCTCCTGGGGCGTGTTTGTGTGAGTCTTGCCTTGGTCATTCCTTCGGTGATGGTGAAGGAAAGGTTGGGAGTAAATTATTCCCCAGAAGGCTGTGACATGGGAATCACAGAGACACTCTGTCACTGATGAACTGAGCTGCTGTTGACAGAGTGTAACTAGAGTCGTAAACTAAGTCACTCCCTCACATCTTTCCTAACAATTTCTACTCTTTTTTTTTTTTGCCTATTTGTCGCTCTGGGCCTATCCTACTGGCTGTCTGTGTTTGTCTGTGTATGCCCTTTTATCTTGTAGTCTTTCATTATGCTCTTATAAGTGGAACCACTAGCTATTTTATGACTGCCTCATTAGGTTGTCAGGCGAGCCCACAGCACATGCAATTATATCTAATTATGCAATTATGAATTCAGTATGAAGCTTTATATACTGTCGATTGGTATGTTTGAGCTGGAGCCCATACACAGCAGTAATTACTGCAGTTTAAGGGTGGGTGGTTGTGTGTATGTGTGGTTTATAAGTAGCCGGTCTCTATAACGTGAAGCCTGATAATGGCAGGGGTGAAGAAGTGGATGGAGAAATATACATACACACATTTTAATACTTTTGTGTTCACGTATCAACCAGGGGTGGATGGTGATTATTTACCTGAGTGGGGCGACAGGCACTGAGAGCTTCTGCTCAAGGCCCAGACACACCACAGAGACATCAAAGAACTATAGCGGAGATGAAGGCCGACTGTTGCGTCACCTCATGTCTCCTTTGTCTCCTTTGTCTTGGCCAAAAAGTTGCACTTGAACATCCCGCAAAGATTACAGCCAACGGCTAACTACCACGTACGTCCTGCGTGAGATGAAATTACTCTCCCTACCAGCAGGAGCCGGTAATTCAACATTCATTTTCATTCCCGCTTTTCATAAACATAATAAAATATTGTCTTGACCATAGACTGTATATAAGAAGTGGACATAGTCACCGTGATGTCACCCATTGGTTTGTGGGCTGCCTTTTTGAAGCCTCAACTTCGGCATTTTGGCCATCGCCATCTTGGTTTTTTGCAAGCAGAAGTGACACGAGTAGGTGGAGCTAAGTACAACCGAATGCTGAATAAGACAATTTTAGGTTGACAAAATTTTTACAACTAGCTTTCATGAACTGAAAACACACTGTGAAAGGGTTAAAGTTCTAAGACAAAAACACGGACAACACCCAGACTGGACAATGTCGTGGAAGCGACCTGTCAATCACAAGGTATCCACGCCCTAAAGCATCCCCTGCTTTATGGTCTATTTGACTCTAAATGAGACCAGAAATTACTAAATGAACATCATGCTGTATTGAAGAAGACTTGAAACTAGCGATTGAGACCATAAACTCATGTTTACAATGTTTACTGAGGTAATAAATCAAGTGAGCAGTAGGGTCATTTTCTCGTAGACATCTATACAATCAAATTTATTTTTGCAACCAGAGGAGTCGCCCCCTGCTGGCTATTAGAAAGAATGCAAGTTTAAGGCACTTTTCAGACCCGGAGGTTGCCCGGTGGTCTTGACTTTGTTGTCATATTCTGCTTAATGCTTAAAGGCCTACTGCTTCTGTTGCAGCAATTTCAATATGCTCTAGTGTATATAAAAAGTAGTAACAGCCTACAGTTTAGTTTACCATGCTATCATCGTCGTAAAAGCTACATATACGTGGGTCCTTTGGAGGGCTGTTGACACTATTAATGTTTGTTGCTGGTGGGGCACCGCATGTGAGCCCTCAATTGGCTGGCAGTCACTGGTATCAACACTGCATTTTCAGAAACATCCTGTTACGTAAGTCATGCTCTTTAGTCACCGAGAAGTCACTTGTCACTTTGGCTTCAACCATAAATGACACCGTCTGCCCAGTTAGAGGGAACACCTTGTTAAGAAGCTCAAGAGGTCTGGTTTCCTCCTAATCGCTTCAACCTTCCAACACAGCTGGAGCATTTCTGTTTTTCTACAAGACATGTTTCACACCAGCACTCCAATAGATGAGATAAAAAAACACATAGAGGAAGAGGGGAATGAGCTACAGTAGGTGGTGCACTTCAGTGTGTCATGTTTCTCTACAGATCCTATTGAGGAAAGCAGGCGAGGCTGCTCGGCTCCCAGTGTGTGTGTGAGACAGGGCTGACAGTAATACAAGCAGTATCTGGCACCCCCTCGCAGGGATCACATCCTTAAGACGGGTTCTCTTACTAATCCCCTCCTAATATGACTAATATTATGACACTGCCATTAGCTAGAGCACTCTGAGGGCATACAGAGAGAAAACTATGGCATGCACGAAAACAGTGGCGTTTGGGTCGGCTTTAGGTATTAATCTGCAACGTTAACATCTGTTTTAATGCTCTGTTTATGACCGAACGCAACATGTAATCTAGCTTTTCTGTTTGCTATTTGTCGTCCAGTGCCGGTTTGGTAATTTCTGGAGAAAACCATTTGGTGGACAGATAATGATGCCCAATATATTTTTGGCCGGCAGCCACAGTGGTTCATTACAGGAATGTGTTGCTTAGCTGGACTTAGTGATATCCCCCCAAGGCTGAGGAGACAAAGATATGTGTCAGTGTCGACAGAAAGCAAGACTTAATCAACACATGGTGTGAGGAAAAAGCAACGACAACTGCTGACAACTACTGTAGGAAATGGACTGCGTCTGTTTAGCACCAAAGATGACGTCACTATAAGAACATGATCTTTAGAATCATAGTATATGTTAAGTGTTTACGTTTTCGTACAACTAAAGCAACAAATAACACAGCATGCTCTCAGTTCGAGTCAGGATAAGACTCGGGCTGTGTGGGCGAGGCAGAGAGAGGCTCTGAATGCAGAACAAGAATTCTAATTTTAAAGCCATGAATTACCAAAAGACTGCTTTCAATTTGATTGAATCCAACTTTATTAGCATTCCGCCTGCCTTTATGTGATGAGGCTGAGCCGGCCTTGTGTCCTCTCCCGGACTGCAGCTGTGGCAGAGAAGGGCACAAAAAGGAGCTTTATTTGTGACGCCGATGGCTTTAGGGCTTTCGGTCACAAGGAATTACATTGTCAATTATTTTTTGTCAATATGTTTTCTACACGTTTTGTTGCTCTTATCTCGCATAGAAATTATTTGGCTTTGGCCTATTAAGCATGTTTGTACTATTATGTGAAAATGTTAAATTTGTAGCCATGCTAGTGGTATGCCTCTATAGATGGCAATGTTGGTCTGTTGGACCACCACGTTGGTCCAGACTGGAATATCTCTCTATTAGATGGATTGCAACTGACTTTTGCACATAGGGTATATTCATGGTTCTCAGAGCATGAATCCTACTGACTTTTGTGATCCCCTGACGTTTCCTCATTGGCACATGCATTAAAGGCAGGGTTGACGATGTTCTTCAGTATACACTATTTGTTATATTGGTTGAAATGGTCTTTACACCCCGACAGCGATCCATTACTGATGAGCTCTGAAAAAGAACCGGAAAAGAGCCATCATCTGTAGCTGCTGTAATCCTGTAAAAACGTCTACCAATCGCTGCCTCGCGGTCCGCTTGGGAAGAACCAATCAGATGCCTCCCTGCTCGTACTCTACCCTTGGCGTGCACCAGCCTGAACTCAAAGCGCGTCGCCACCGCAAGTTTACTGGAGAATGGAAGAGAAAACTCAGCCAAAAGTAGCACTGCCGCGGTTACTTGTCATGAGGTAGCGTTGTTGAGTTGAGGTCCTCTCTCCGCTCTGTCCCTGCGATGCGGCAGTACTCGTGCACATCGTCGACCCTATCTTTAATACCCCTCTCAGGATGAATTGTAATAACTTGATCCCCTGACTTTACATCTAGCGCCATCATCAGGTCAAGGTAAACGTACTTTGATTTATGACCTATGAAACAAATGACATTCCCATCTGCCTCAGCTGTACTGACTTTCCATCTAGCGCCATCATCAGGTAAAGGTGAGCGTACTTTGATTTATGACCTATAAAACAAATGATATTCCCATTTGCCTCAGCTGTACTGAGATTAGCTCTAATTAGCAAAAACATGACATTGTGTGTTTTACAAAACACATTTAATCAAACTTTCGAAAACGCCTAACAAATCTACCCACATCCTACATTGTTTTTTTTAAGCAAGCTGATGTAGCTATGATGCATGGAAGGGGGTATGCATCCATAAATCCATCAATCTGACAATTTTTGTAATAATCTACTGCCTTTAAAATGATAATCTATTACAAAACTAAATTACAAGACAGACATGCTCGTCACGCTCATCAACATCATAGCCTACACCGAGCATGATTGGCTGGAAAGAGGTCACATGAGAAGAGATACATAAACACAGACGTAGGATTCATCTGGATGTGAATTAAAATGAGACAGCGCAGACTAACACCAACTTCTAATTGTAAGCGTCACAAAATGATTGAATGGTCGAATTATCGTACATTATGGCACTTTTGGCATTATTGATCAGATGTCATACAGAGGGCAAAATGATCGTACAAATATGATAATTATCGTACATCTGGCAAGTACATCCTCACAGATCCGCCAGCATGGCTGTAGAGTCTTAATCTTGTTTTTTCAAAAGCCTGCAACAACAATGCAAAAACCCTGTTTGATGCTAAATATCCCTGATTTGATTCTGACTCTGCATGTTGTTTTTTTACTGAGCAACACAAAATATGGATGATTGTATGCATTTACATAAAGGAGATTACAGCAGTGGATAAGCTCGAGAGACAGAGTTGAATGTATGAGAATTGAAGAAGTGCATTTTTGTATTTATCAGTTAAATCTCATCACGAACATGCATTGTGATGACTGTCAGTGAGACATCAGGTAAGATTTCACCATCTATGTTGCACGCTGTAGGAATTAGAGTCAGACCAAGCTGTGAGTATATGTGGTCTGCGTAGAAGTGGGTATGCTCTGCACAATCTGCATACCCCTGACTACACTAATGAGACCCCTAAAGGCCCTCAGACCTCTTTTTTTGAGACCAGACTGCACCTCATGCAGTAGGGAGCTGTCTGTGGTGCTGACCGGTGCAGCAGGACTCAGTGAGGGATCTGTCCGTGGTGCTGCAAGAGCAAACACAAAGGAAGAAAAACAGTTTATCGCTGTAACCCACTTGGTATGCTTGACGTGAATTCACGAGATCACAATCATTTCTCACTGTGAATGTTGTCACTCCCCTAAAATTCTGCCCCCCCCAACATGATGATGCCCCGTGCTGTCCGAGGAAGAGGTGGGGGTGCTCCGCTGCTTTAAGGACAGATTTGTTCACAGCTGATACTTCCCAGCATGGGGAGATGGCGATCTTAAGAATCTCCTTGACATAGCCTGGCTCTTGTGTCCGTCATCTCACCCCCCTCCCAAAGGTGTTTGGGAAAAGAGGAGATAATGCAATGAGGCACGGCGCAGAGAAAATCTATCTGACGTGTAGTTGTTTGTTCATGGGGACAAAGAGGAGAGGGGAGGGCAACGGGTCGCTGAAAAAACAAAAAAGGTATTCTCGAAAGAGAGCACATGGAGGATAAACAAAAGATTTATGAGGGAAGCTTTCGCTCTGAGTTTCATGCCGTATAATTACCTGTATATGTGTGAGATTTGAATAATTTTTTTGGGGGGGAACTCAGCGTCTCCTTGTGCCACCCTAATTCAATTTTGCCTTTAAAGCATCCTGTTTAAATATTAAACTACCCCTCTCCAACTGCCTCTCTCACTCTGTGTGTTTGCTAGTGTAAGTGAGTGCATATGAGCATATGTGCGCATGCATGTGTGAACTTGCGCCTCATTAATAGATGATAACCCCGGCTGGACAGAGCTGTGCTAATGCACTTGTTGTCCGTCGCTCTTTTTTTTTCTTGTCTCTCCGTGTCCATCTCCTCTCAAATCAACCACAGCTGCTATGGTCTTAGGAGAACTGTGACGTCTGAAATGGGAGTTGGGGATAGGGTTGATGTGAGGATCCTGCGTGTGAGTACGTGTGTGTGGGTG
This sequence comes from Sebastes umbrosus, assembly GCF_015220745.1. NCBI lineage: Eukaryota > Metazoa > Chordata > Actinopteri > Perciformes > Sebastidae > Sebastes > Sebastes umbrosus. The sequence goes on from NC_051274.1 coordinate 21,752,500, forward strand.
TGTGTGCGCAGGGTAAGCCTAAGGGGTAAGCTTTTAGAGGTCTGAGCAGAGGGGTGTGAGTGAGAAGGAGAGGACAGATTTGAGCAGTTATCTCTCCCAGCAGGCCTCCTGTCCTGCCTGCCCACATATCCACAAACACACACACACACACACACACACACATACACCAACCCCATCTGTAATCATGTTTAGCATGGCTCTCTCACACACATACACAGTCCTGTCCGAATGCACTATTTCATCCAGCTCAGATAGAACGCCTATGTGGACCGAGTCTGTATTTTGTTGTGCAGCAACAGCAAAAAATCTCTCCACTGTACCTCCTATTGCTCACCAGAAACAAGCCCTGAGCTGCAAAGCAGACAGAACATTGCCCGGGATTGTGGGGTTGATGCTATTTTTACAGCCAGTGCGATGAGGGGTGTGCTGAAAGAAAGCTCGCCTCTCTTCCCCTCCCAGACACTTTAATTAGAACGGCTGCAGTTCTCGCTGTCTCACCTGTCTCTTTGTTACCACAAAATGAATACATGTTAGGGAGATACACGCAAATGGATAAATGGACGGATAAATTGAGCGAGAATACAATTTGCAGTTGCTTTGTTTCTTTGCGAAAGGCAGATTTGCACAAAGAGTCGGCGACCGGGTATGCACGGGTGTGTGTGTGCTCACGTGTATGGCACAGAGTGTTGCAGTTGGAGTGGAAATCAATGCAGAGAATATAGTGGCAATTACTACAGCAGCCTGCAAGTGAACCTAGTGGAACAAACTAACTAATACATGAATAAATAAGCACAGTGAAATGGAGATGTGTATCTGCATGTGTGCGTGTGTGCGTGTGTGTGTGTGTGTGCAGCCTGTAGATCTTGGACAGTCCTTTGCTGTGCCAGCCAATTAACGAAGTGTGTAAACCGAGCTCATTAAAGAAACACAGCATGGCCACACACACGTACACACACGCACGCACACACACACACACACACACACACACACACACACACACACACACACACACACACACACACAGTCTCAGTATCAAGCCAGACTCTATTTCAAGCATACCATAGGAAGTGAAAACCTTTTTTTTTTTCTTTCACAACACAGGTCTACTACAAAGTGTCTGTTTGTTTGTGGCTGCCGCTATGTGTGTTTTCTTTTTTGTGTCCGTGTGTACGTGTCTGCGCGAGTCTATTTGGACAAGCTGTAAAAGATTGATTTAGAGTTTGTTGCTTTGAACCAACTGCCAAGTGCTGCCTCACTAACCCTCCGTGTTCAGAGAACAAAAGCTTCTCAAGGTCCCCACCTACGAACCATTCCCCTCTCTTTCTCTGTCTGCCTTCCTCTCTCCGTGACTCGCCGCCTCTCGGCTTCTTTTCTTGCCTTACACTCATCTATTTCTATCTGGCTTCTCCATTTCTCAGACTCTGCCCTTCTGTTTTCAAGTGGCGGCTGAGTGTAGCACAAATATAAGCTCTTCATTTACTTAACTGAGTTATAATGTTGAGTCACGGAAATGCTGTTTTTGTTGGTATCGTGAACTTTGTCTCTTAACTTTTTTATGCTCAATGAGAGTGTGAAAAATGTGAAAATGTTTTCTCTTATGGTGCTTAATAACCATGATTCATGGAACTGTGTGGACTATTATTAGTCATCCAATTTGGTCTGGGTGTTGAAAGACATGCCTGTCTCTCCTGTTGCTGCACAGCACACGTCTTAATTTAAATCAACTCAATTTACTCTAATTCAGTTCAGTGGGATTTATTGGCATGAATGTTAATGAAGAGTGTTTCCCAAGCTTCAAAATAAGATCGCAATTATAGATGATATGTATTAAATATTACATTTCGAAAACTGAACCATAGCTATTTTTGCTAATCTAGCCATCTATTAATCTTCTGAGTCAGTAAAAATACCAAATATCTGCAGGTTATGGAATCTCTCTGCTCCATATCATTGTTAATTGAACCTTTGGGGTGTTGTTTGTTGGTCAGGACAAAGCTATTTTAAGAGAACAGTTTCGACTCTAGTAACTTATAATACTTTCATTTGTCTTTCTTTTTAAAAGTGTTTGACTGTGAAATAGTATTTGCTTGATAAAAAAAAGTTTAATAAATAATTAAAATAGTCATTAGTTGCAGCCGTAAACTGCTTTTACGCTTCTGTACCTGTGTCAGTGTGTTAACAGTGGATGATCTGAGTTTAATTTGATTTCTCTCTGTTCTCACCGCAACCCAACAAATGTAATGTAAAGGGTGTACATCAGTGGGCAACCTCCGGTTCTGAGAAGTGAAACCAATGCTGAAGTGCCTTAAACTTGCATTATTTCTAATAGCCAGCAGGGGGCGACTCCGCTGGTTGCAAAAAGTCTGATTGTATGGAAGTCTATGAAAAAATGACCCTATTTCTCACTTGATTTATTACCTCAGTTAACATTGTAAACTTGAGTTTATGGTCTCAATCACTAGTTTCAAGTCTTCTTCGATACAGCATGATGTTCATTTAGTAAAGTATGGTCCCATTTAGAGTCAAATAGACCATAAAGCAGGTTATGCTTTAGGGCGTGGCTACCTTGTGATTGACAGGTCGCTACCACGGCGTTGTCCGGTCTGGGTGTTGTTCATGTCTTTGTTTTAGAACTTTAACCCTTTCACTGTGTGTTTTAAGTTCAGGAAAGTTAGTTGTAACATTTTGGTCGCATAAAAATGTCTTATTCAGCGTTCGGTTGTACTTAGCTCTACCCTCTCGTGTCATTTCTGGTTGCAAAAAAACAAGACGGCAACGACCAAAAACCAAGATGGTGATGGCCAAAATAACAAACCCGAGGCTTCAAAACTGTAGTCGATCAAACCAATGGATGACATCATGGTGACCATGTCCACTTCTTATATACAGTCAATGGTTTACATAACTGTAAGTTCATACAGAAGACAGATGCATCCTTTAGTTAAACCTCTTGCTAAGCAATATAAATTATGTGTGTGTGGGTGTGTGTGTTGGGGAATGGGGGCATATTGTGGGTCTGTGTGCATGTCTTTGTTTTTTTGTGTGTGTACAAAGGCTGATAATGTGCTGAGCGGAGATTTGGAGGATAGGGAAATGAAGCTGCTGTGTCTAAATTTTGTCACAGATTCTGGTGGGTTATGTAATCCAGAGCCAGTTCTACCGTCGATGCAAAACACTGTATGTTCCTCTTTACTACTCAACAAAAGTAAAGACAAGCATTTCTTTGATTTTCATCAGCCTCCTTTAGCTAAGCCATAAAAGGTTAACCTCACACACTGCATTCAGAGGCATAAAACAAATTCTGCAGCACACATTTACAACAAAGACGTGGCTAGCCAAGCCAAAATGCTAAGTCCTCATCCAACAGATGGGAGATTTAAGTACAAGCCACGAGCTATATTGCTGAAGGGGAATCTAAGAATCGTGTCATTTTGAAAAGCCTGACTGCAAACTGGTAATCAAAGACCCAAGAACAAATCCTCCCCTGAGGCAAACATTCATGTATTCACATCCACTTATGCAGTAGTATATAGCCTGCGGGCCACCCATGGCTCCAACTGTACCCAGCACACAGCAGGATTGATCAGGGGAATAAGGTAGAAGGTGGGTTCAAACTGTTATCTTTAAGAGATGGAGGTTCAAATATAGGCTGCATGCCCTGCCTGCACTTATGTCCTCCATCCATCCATCCATCCAATTCCAGTTCACTTCCTGTTGAACCCTCTGCAACATGACAGTAAGAGTTGCCAGATTGGAGGGCTGCAGGGCTTGGTGCGATGCCAGTAGAGCCAGGTGGTGGGAATCTGTTGGAGATTAAACTGCTTGGTGACCAGCTAGCCGGTTCACCCTGGCCCTGACAGACGTGGCACCCCTGGCTGATTGACCCGAGTGGCAGGTGTCGTGGGTACGGGTGGCAGGTCAAAGCCTGCCCTTAACTCCCTTCTCCTGGCTGGGGTGAGCTGTGGATGTGGGAGGTCGTTTGGTGAGGCTGCCTAATGATTACCACTTGGCCATAATGCCATGCCACATCAAAACAACTTTCCCATACTAAAGTCTCATTGCAATTCTATTTATAGACATGGGGATATTGGACGATTCGGCATAATCCTGGATTTTGACACTCGAATGCCAACATTATTTTAATTTCTACAATATCAATGCATGGCAGCTACAATAGGGTTAAGGTATAATTGAAGGAATAGTTTGACATTTTGGGAAATTTGCTTCTGGTGCAGAGTTAGATGAGGAGATTGATGCTACTCATGTCTATGTGGTAAATATGAAGGGTTAAGTGCCGGACTATTTCTTTCTTCAACCTCACAGTGACGACAAGACTCCAGGAGGGACACAAATGTAGTAGTCGTAGTTCACACTATGAGCGACAGAAGCAACACAATGGCCAGCTATATTGTCGCCGAGTCGCTGTTGAAGTGTTGCTCAAGCGCTCGTTGAGGTAGTTATGTCGTTAAATAGCACTGGGAACTGGCTAACGGCATTTTCTTTAGAAGGAACGGAACAGGGTGAAACAAAAATATATGATTGGTTGGCGCATCATTGGTGCACTGAAAAAACTTGGGACCAGGTCAACTTTATTTGTAGCATGTCCCGTCACACAGTGACAAGTGTCAGGTGTCAGTTTGTAGCTTCATGTCACCGGCTTCAGCTATGAGAGAGGTATCGATCTTCTTTTGGTTTCCATTCTTATCTAGCTCTCTGCAAAGAAAGCGAATAAGCGCATTCCCCAATATGTTGAACTATTCCTTTAACGTTGGCATTGGCATAACAAGCACATTTGTTCATAGCTGTATATTACTTATCAACAGATGTTGCATCATGTGAGATAGCTTGTAAGCAGTAGGCCACTTATCCCCCAGTAGCTTGTAGCTTCACTAGCTACAGTTTCAAAGTACTATAGCTTTGTGTTCTGAATGTGTTTTAAATGGGGCCTTGAGTAAGGCAACCTATTCAACCCACTGAGTCCAGTGCATATGCTGATACTCAGAGAGCGTCGTACCATGTCAAGCTTTTAATATTGTCTCTTTTGAAAAAAAATAGGAATCTGAATGAGTGATCTTGAAAAGAAAGAAGAAGAAACCTACTTTTCTTCGTTACTAATAGGTTTTTATTCAAGGTCTCTCAATTTGTCCCAGTGCTCTATATTGTATCTCTTTCTCCTCTCGCTCTTGAGTGCAGTATCAAATCTATGCAAGTCACTGGGGAGCTGTAGACCTTTACCTGCTCTGGTCTGGCTGTGTTAAAGGTCAGATATGAGAGGATCCCACACACTGGTTCTCAGATGTCCCACGGCTTGGATTAGGAGGCAAGGAGACGATGGCTGCCAGGAAATCATTTGTCCTCCAGCCTGTCAGTAACAGTCTGGATCAGGGGTGAGGTGTGTGTGTGTGTGAGAGAGAGACACACACAGAGAGAAACAGAGAGAGAGAGAGAGAGAGAGAGAGAGAGAGACAGGTGTGTTTGTAATATCAATATCCCACTGATCCTCTTCTCCCTGCTGTGTGTGTTTCTGCATATCTCTGATTGCCAGATGTGTTTATAGAGAGAGAGAGAGAGAGTGTGAGAGTGTGTGTGTGTGTGTGTGTGTGTGCACAGATTTACATTTGTGTAGGTGTGTGTGTTACGACCAGGTGTATGTCTGAGTCCCTCACTCGCAGTGAGAGATCACTGTGTTGACAGGGCTGATGCTGTTTATTTTGGCAATATGCTGTCAGGAGCGGTGGGACACTGGCTGTGTATATGTGTGTGTGTGTATATATATGTGTGTGTGTGCGCAGATGGAGTTGTGCTGCATGTGTGCCGAGCTGTACATTTAAATTGCTGTCACACCCAGAAAACAGCAGTCTGTAATCATGGCTTAATCAGGTGGTGTGAATGGGCGTGCGTGCATTAATGTATATATGTCTCATTCTGGAGAAGCTCAACAGGAATCAGATTTAATTATGGACGCACCAACACGCACACACAACCACAAACTCTCTTGAGCTGTGTAAAAATCTGCATCTAAACATTTGTTACAGACCGCTCTTGTAATTCTTATACCTCTGTGACCACTTAATTGTTTGTCCGCTGTTGTTTTTGATGTCTGTGAGATAGCGCCCTACAGCTAACTACAGCTGCTAGATAGTAAAACCAGTGAGGGGGCAAATGCAACACTATCATTTATTGGCACCACAGGGAATTCCTTAAGGTGTGTGGTGTCTAACTGGGCACCTTAGGAACAAACACAACACATATGGTGTTATAGAAAAAAAACAAGATTTCTCTCTTTAACCCCTTAACAGTTACTCTTCTTTAGGGGGAGGGTCGGCCTAATTTAAAACAAATGGACTATTTTTGATCGTCAGGCTGCATTAATACTGGAACCAACAAATCTTTTGCACTGATATTTGACTTTTTAGAGCTCTGCATGTACCAGATCTGCACTGGTGCCTATACTTGCTTCTCAGTGAATATTGATGTGGCTCTCTCAGTCCCAGCTGACGGTGTTCATGTGAGTGGAGGAGAGCAGCAGCACGTTCAGCTGACCGATCATCAGTCACACACAGATGTGAATGTCCTGTGAATGTGTATACCTAACGTTCAATCACTGATCCCCATTGTTTGTCCAGGCATCCCCGTCTCCCGCAAAATGACATTCCCACACAACTAAACTGCATTCTCAATAATGTTTGGAAGGAAATATATATTTTCCCGGATTACAGTCGCAGTTTTAGGCAGTTTTAAACACGTGGTTAACGTTGTAAACTGAAACAAAACAAAAAATGCATCAAAACTACTGGGTTAGGTTTAGCAAAAATCATCATAGTTTGAATTGAAATTACTATGTTTTACATGGGACACGAACAATGATCTCCTGGGGGAAGGTCCTGCGTTAGTTTGACCCATCTACCCATCTGGCTTAACTATCTACAGTTAGTGAAGCCAATGCTGAAGTGCCTTAAACTTGCATTCTTTCTAACAGCCAGCAGGGGGCGACTCCTCTGGTTGTAAAAAGAAGTCTGATTGTATAGAAGTCTATGAGAAAATGACCCTACTTCTCACTTGATTTATTACCTCAGTAAACATTGTAAACATGAGTTTATGGTCTCAATCGCTAGTTCCAAGTCTTCTTCAATACAGCATGATGTTCATTTAGTAAATTATGCTCCCATTTAGAGTCAAATAGACCATAAAGCAGGGTATGCTTTAGGGCATGGCTACCTTGTGATTGACAGGTCGCTACCACGGCATTGTCCAGTCTGGGAGTTGTCCGTGTTTTTGTCTTACAACTTTAACCCTTTCACAGTGTGTTTTCAGATCATGAAAATTAATATTAACATTTTGGTATCCTACAGCGTTCAGTTGTACTTAGATCTACTCTCTTGTGTCACTTCTGGTTGCAAAAAAACAACATGACGAAGGTCAAAATGCCGAACTCAAGGCTTCAAAACAGCAGTCCACAAACCAATGGGTGACGTCATGGTGAATAAATCCACCTCTTATATACAGTCCATGCTTTAGCTACTTTCCATTGAAAATAGTTGGCAACACTGTCCAGAAAATAGCCAGAGCCTTGCACCAACAGTGACAAAAGCTCCCACCTTCTCCTGCCTACTCAGCTTTTATATATTTCCAAACAAACCATCAGATTTTATTTATTTACCTCAAGAATAATGCAAGTACAACCAAGACAAGTGTCACAGTAAGTAAAGTAAAACACTCCATGATTTCATACACACATTGTCAGCTTCATGTCGCCTTCAACTTGGAAGGACAATGAGGCATAAATTGCTTTACTTTAATGTTCAATAAATTTAGAGGTACAGACCCTTTAAATACTGAGCCAACATCACAATGAACTTCTTGGCAATACTTTGCAATGATATTGGATGTAAAGTTTTCAAGGATTTTTAACATTATCCGACTGTCAGACTGCTTTGAATGTTTGGGATATGTCATATTTTTCAGTTCAGTTGTATACCCTAACATGTTCCTATTTGAGTAACTTGTCATTGTGCTGGTAGTGAATCAAAGTTCTGCATGGTGCTAGCGTCCTGCAGGCTAAACAGTGGGTGGTTAAAGGTTAAATTCATACTCTCTTTTATGTATCCCAGGATTCCCCAATGTTAGGAATTCACTGAACTGAAGATGAGCTTTCAAACAGCCATGTTGGCACCAATTTTTACTTTGTGTTTTGTGTTAGCTGCCATCAGTGATGATGATCCATTCTCTCATTTCATTTCCCTTTCTCTCAATTCTCTCTGTCTGTACACACATCTGCATGCACCAGATAATTTTCAAAGGTTTTTTAACCTGGCTCGAACAATTCATCGTCTTCCGCCTCCGAGTAAAACAGCTTATATGATTGACTAAAAATGAACTGTTTGAAGTCTGCCTCAAAATGTAGGGCTGTTTGACGCCGAGGCTCACAGCTGTAAGTCTTTGATGAAACCTAACTGTGACCTGCAACGCAAGCTGAGAAATAACTAGTTGCTTGAATTACCACACATATCCCAACAATACAATGTTAAACTATGACGCAACTCTTCAAACGGATTGCCGAGCTATGTATAGACGAGATACTCAATGCCTTTAAATATTCGGAAAATCAATCCATGCAAATTTGATTAAAAGGATGTGAAAACAAATATTTGAATAAGAGGGGTTGTGTGTATATCGAGTGTGAAGATGAATAACATGAATACATTACGGATCTCGGGGATTAGCGCGTTTCAAATACCCTGTGATGTTGGAGAATTATAGATTTATTTGTTCATCCAATTTGCAGATGCCGAGGTGACAGCTCAGTCACTTACAAGAGGTGTCATACTGACATGTGCTAATGCATTCAGCGACTGAAGATTAGCTCAGCTCATAGGTGTGTGTGTGAGAAAGCTCAAAGTGTATCTAATTACTATTTCATTACATTTGTTTTTGGGAAAAGTGCTTTGTCATTTTGCGTATTATTAATGTGTTTGTGAGTTTGTGTGTGTGTGTTTGGGTTCACAACTTGCCAGTTTGAGTGTGTATGAGTGACACATGTCAAACGTCTAAACCCTGGAGAGTAGAAGCTGTCATGGGAATGCAGAAGGGAGGGGAGGAGGAATGGAAGGATGTAGTGAAGGTAGAGAGAACCAAACATATAGGGAGAGAAATCCCAAGTGACAAAGCAGCCTGTTCATTAGCAGCATAGGAATGTGTGTGTACGTGTGTGTGTGTGCACTGAGCAGCAGGATGCTAACTAGGACACATTTCCCAGAATGAAGCAAAGCCAGATTTTGAACACGATTCTTCTTATCTCAGTATTTTTTTCGTCACTTTTTTACCTCTCCGTGAACTGCGGCGTGTGATGCACTCCTCAGCATATCAGCATGCAGATGTACCTCACTGCTACTGAAGTGCTGCGTTGCTTTAAAGTGAGTACACAGTTTATGCACTTTGAGTTACTCTACTACATCACTGGCTTGCCAATTAGACCGTTTCTTGATAAAAAAAAGCAAGTCTTTCAATCTCAGGAAGTAAAGTGCAGGCTAACTCAAGTACAACCTGGCAGCCATTTGCTTTTTTTTTTTTTTTTCCACCCCCCACTAGTCCTCAAAATGTCGACCTCTTTACTTTTCCCACTGAATATTACATGTCTTCTTCTCCCTGGTACTTTGTATTTGGCGAGGCATTTTTTTCCCCCCTTTGTTTTCAATTTTTCTAAGCCAGCAATTGTTTTATCTGTCCCCAGGCTGAATGCCTCTGCTGGTTCTGAGCAGGACTTCCAAAGGAAAAAAACGCTTATATATTCATAAAACAGACACATTCACCTCAGATTGTTCCAAATTGCATTCATGTTCTTGGCGACGCGTGTTTCGGTGACGGGTTATAAGTTGAAGATTGAATTAGACTCAAGGAAACGAACAGAGAAACATAAGAATGATGACTGTGTGTGGTGTGTGTGTGTGTGTGTGTGTGTGTGTGTGTGCATCCCTGATAGTGCGAGGGAGGGATGTGTTCCATTTGAGGAGACCAGCTTTCTGTGATCACAATTCTGATAAGAATTGTGGGAAACCACACTCACAACAAGCCACCCTGGAATACCAACTAGACACACACACACACACACACACACACACTCTCTCTCTCTCAGTCTGTCTTTCTGTCTGACACACACACACAGATGCATACACACTCAAAGGCGTACACACACATTGCAGCGAATATGTGTGTATCCATGTTTCCTCTTTCTTTACGATAGATGCAGTTCTTGAATTTGATTAGGTGCCTTGCCTCTGCAATGTAAACATTTTTTTTTGTGCGTATAACGCATCCATGGAAACAGAGGCATGCATGTGGATGTGTGTGTTTTGCAGGCACATGGGTGCATGAGGCCAAGTAATATAAATGATTTACTCAACTTACAGCGACAGTGCAGGAAAATGTCTGCCCAGATTAACAGGATGTAGAAAACCAAATCACTCTGAAGCTCAGATGCAGAAACAGCATCCAACTCTCTCCATACCGGCTTATTTCTGCCTCTAATGCACACTTATTGGCGGAGAGTTTTAAGCTGCTATCGATGACAACGTGAAAACAATGCGACAATGTGAAAGGGGTTGCTCGTAGTGATAAACCTGAGGTTTATATTGAGCTCATTGTACTGTTTGGTTCACTCTCAAAACTCTCATAGCGTCATTTTCAGGCACAGCAGGCAGTTGTTTGCACTAAAGTAAAAACTAAAGAGCTAAAAGATAAAGAGCCAGATATTTTCCTCAGGAGTTGGTAGAGACCATAGACTGTGCTGTACTGTTTATAGACTTCGATTTTGAAGCCTTAAGTTTGGCATTTTGGCCATCGCCATCTTGTTTTTTTGCAACCAGAAGTGACACGAGAGGGTGAAGCTAAGTACAACTGAACGCTGAATAAGACATTTTTAGGCGACCGAAATGTTACATCTAACTTTCGTGAACTGAAAACACACTGTGAAAGGGTTAAATCTGTAAGACGAAAACATAGACAACTCCCAGACCAGACAACGCCGTGGTAGCGACCTGTCAATCACAAGGTAGACACGCCCAAAATCATACCCTGCTTTATGGTCTGTTTGACTCTAAATGGGAACATAATTTACTAAATGAACATCATGCTGTATTGAAGAAGACTTAGACTTTAGACTTTATAGTCCCCCAAGGGGAAATTATTTTCCACAGTACTGTACTTGTCAGACACCAATACATACAACAGCATACAGTAACACAGTAACAGCAATACAACAGAAAATGACGGACAGCAGTACACACTCAGGCCTATTCAGCAACGCCTGTTGTTTAAGGCGGCTATGACTGCAGGTATCAAGCTTTTCCCAAAGCGAGCCCTATTGCACCTCAATGTTCTGTACCAGTGCCCGGAGCGGGGCATTGTGCAGATGCTGTCAAACAGAGTACAGTCTGTGCTGTCGCAGCAGAGCGCGCGCCATCTTGGTGCAGCAGAACAAGACTTGAAACTAGCGATTGAGACCATAAACTCATGTTTACAATGTTTACTGAGGTAATAAATCAACTAAATCAAGAAGTAGGGTCATTTTCTCATAGACTTCTATACAATCAGACTTCTTTTTGCAACCAGAGGAATCACCCCCTGCTGGCTATAAGAAAGAATGCAAGTTTAAGGCACTTCTGCATTGGTTTCACTTTTCAGAACCGGGGGTTGCCGCCTGGTAGGGACCAAAACAGAGTTAAAAGAGAGTGAATATTGGACATCAGGTGGAGAGAAACATGACTCCAAATGAATGAATGTTACTCCATAACTGCTGGATGAATAAATAACTGTTTGCCAAAAAGTTCGCAACTTAAAAGGTGAAAAGCAGTGATGATACGTGTGTCGATGCTGTGTTCATAACTTGTTTCCGCTTCCCCTCAAGTGGCCAAACAAATCAGTTACTGCAGGTTTAAGAAAGTACCTCTATTAGTGGATAAAAGCCTTACATTAGTATGAGACCTAAACTGTAATTTATGTTAATAAATTCTAATTTGACAATGCTCGAGTAGATTGGACCAGTTCCAAGAATTCCTTTCTGTCTTTTTTCTTTCTGTTAGTGAGACGGAAACAAAAAGAGACATAATTTCACCCACCAGAAAAACTGAACTCAACTGTTTGTCCGTCTGTCTGCCTCTGATTCTTGCCAGCCCAGCTGCTGATCCGCCTGCCCCAGTGGCTTCAGCTCTCCATTATCATGTCTGGTGGAGAGACGTGTGTAGTCAATAGCTCACCCTGATCTGGTGGTAATAACTTGTGATTGGAGTATTGGCGTGTGTGTGCCAAAACTCCACATCTGCCAGATTTACTGGCAGTGCAAAGAGGGTCCTGCTGAGTTGAATCTGCTAGGACAGGATGTATTGTGGTTAAGTGTTTAGATGCTAACCTGTCTGTTCCCATATGAGCCTGTGCAGAAATGGTATAACCGGGATAAAAACAAAAGCACCGTGCATATATATATTTCTAAATATTCTAATTGGATGTGCTGCTTTTGTTTTTTTGTTATTGAGACTATGATAAATGAAACAATGAGACAGTGGTTTTGCATGCTTATGTGCGGATTTGCATGTGTGTGACTGTGTGTGTGTAACTGGAGCCCATCTGTTGTTGTGTATGCTGATATGGCAGCTGCATCTGTGGGGAGCTGACTAGCACATTAGGAAAGAACGAACACACACACACACTCACACAAACACACACACTGAACCTGCACATACTGGACAGCTAACAGTTCATTTGACACTGTAATTACAGCCAGTGATCATGGATCTATTCATCAACCCTCTTCCTCAGGGCGTCAACTGACCTCCAACAATATCACCATGAGACGGAGAGAGGGAGGAGGAGGAGGAGGAGGAGGAGGGAATGGAAGAGAGGAGCAGGCATGGCGAGAAGAAAAAGGACAGGCGAAGAAAAATAATGGGTTGCAGGCGAATATGGGAGAAGGTGGATGGGGAGTGATATAGAGATTGGCAGGGTACATGTTTATGGGCCTGGAGGTGTGTTTGTTCGGGATTGATTCATTCATAAGTCTGTCCGTGTGTGTGTGTGTCTGTCCAGTTCACCTTCCACGACTGTGCTGACCTTACCTGCTGCTTCACTGTTGCATCATTAGGATGAGTTATACACTATTATTGCTCTGCTGCTATCTATGGCTGCTGTTTGCACACACAACACACACATACTCACAAGCACACACACTAAATCATGGCAACCTGTATGAAAACAGCATGCATAAGTTATATGTGTGCACCAGGCTGCGAGGTGAAATAGGAAAGCAATGAGGAGTGATCTGGGGAGGAGAGACGAACAGAAAGAAAGGGGTGAAGTTTGGGTAATGCATGAGAGACTCTGCCTTTTGTTATCAAGAAATGTAGTGAGCATCCCTGTAAGACTTAAAGCTGCTGTGGGTAGAATTGGAGCAAATAAGATTTAAATTATTTTTATAAAACAGTCACTATATCCTGATAGTAGTAGTAGTAAGATTTCACAGACCGGAGGAAAACAACCAATCAGAGCCGAGCTGGAGCCTGCCGTCTATGAGCGGGCTGTCGATCACTTGCAAACTCTGATCAAACGGTGAAACTAGGCAGCGCTGATCAAATATTAATTAATATTCTGTTGCTGTAATGCCTGAGAAATGAGAAAGTTTGTGACCTGGCAGCCATGTTGAGATAAGTTGAGGAAATACCAAGCACCGCCCACCAGCCGGAGCAAACGTTCTTATTTTACAGCTTTACAGTACACTACCAGATGTTTCTGAAAACATTTGAGGCGAGAAATAGACATTACAGTAACAGAATATTGATTCATATTTGATCAGCGATGCCTAGTTTGACCGTTTGATCGGAGTTCGCGAGTGATTGACAGCTGCCTCCGTTGAATGAATGGCCAATAGGAACGCTCTCTCTCTGAAAGAGAGATTTGTTAAGTTAGCCTGAAAACAGAGCCATGAGGAGGTGCAGAAGTCTAGTTATCTCTCAGAACACTTGAATTACAATATGCTGAAAAGGTTATTATGGAGTTTTTGCCCAATGATGCCAAAAACATTCTGCCTACTGCAGGTTTAATTGTAATAAATACATGTATTTGCGCATCCATGCACACACAAACACACACACTAACAAGCATCTAACACCCTGAATTACTGTATCATCGCTTAGTTGTGAAGGCACATAGCGACAACTATTTATAGAGATAATTTTGCCATTTTAACACACAGTATAAAATTAAGGAGACAGTGTTTACAATAAAACAGACATGCTTTAATTATGCTTTTTACTTCCCCAGATTGTTGTCACGCCAATAACACCAAGAGTTATGTTACTATAGAAACACTGACGTCATGCTAACAGTGATTTTGTGCCGATTAATATTTACGTCTCCTTCTTGGCTTTTCTCTGCAGTATTTCCAGCGTATTATTTGTCTGAAAGCTTCCAGTGTATTGTCTTATCTGTACGGCTCCAGAAACAGACTCGTGATAAAGGCCTGTCCTAATTTGGGAAAACCTAAATACAGATTTTGTTTCGGTTGACACAGCAACCCACCTTTTTAGTGTCATGATTCATCGCCGCTGCAGTAATCAGCATCTGTTCTCACATTTTATGTTTACCCCGCTGCGTCTTGTTATTGCTTTAACAAACTTGTGCACAGTGAAACATTAACGCGTAGCTGTCATTTCCATCAAAGATACTTCCTAGGTGCTACATATTTTTGGGGGACTGTTAGCAAAACTATTTTTGAGTGATGGTGTGTGTGTGTGTGTGTGTGGCTTTGTGTGTGTCAGCCTCAGCCTGATACACATGGGCCTACTGGGACCACCCAAGCAGATGCTTCATTTACAAAATTATGCATTTAGGGCAGAGAAATAGGTCTGAACCGGGGGAGTTTAGGAGAGTTACAGAATGAGACCAGAGAGGACTGAAGCCATCAGCAAGACGCACCCGTTGTGATCTCGACATTGTTCTTTAGAAACTGCTGCCCTGTATATGTTAGTCCGTCAGAGAAGGTGAGACAAAGAAAGCAAAGACGGGAATGGAGAGAAGATGCACCTATGCCCTTTAACCATCTCCCAAGCTCTTTTCCCCTCTTTAAGTATTCATTAAACTGAGGCAGAAGTTCCGAAGGGCAGCTCGGACACTAATCATTACGTCCCGCCTCTCATCTCACATCACTGATCGTCATCTCTTTCTCTCTAAAATGGAAAATAAAACAACAACAGGGGAAGTGGACTGTTGACTCCTCTCTGCTCCATCACTTTCTCTCTCTCGACCACATTTTTTTTTCTACATGAACTATAACCAGCAGCGTTGGCAGCCCTACACTGACACACATGGATGAATCCAGTTCTGGATGAAGTTTTTTACGCTCAGATTGAACATTCTCAAGGTTCCCAAATGGCAGCAGCTTGTCTTATAACCCAACATGACTGATTTTGAACAAAATATTGCGTGCCAGTTTGCCACACTGAGTGCTCACTATGTGCCCTTAAGTGTGTGTGTGTGTGTGGGTTTTCTCCAGTGGCAGGTGTTGGTTTCAGAGTGTCTGCGAGTGCTGTCCTGCTGGGACGACCTCTTAGTGTGTGTGTGTGTGTGTGTGGTTCTTATAGGCCACTTCAATTCGTAATCTCCAGTGAGTAACACGAGCGGTTTCCTCTAAGCAGGCTGTGTGTTTGTGTGTGTGTGTGTTTAACCTTTGACACCCAGATTGGAAGCATTTTCATCCAAAATCACATCGCTTCTTGTCAGAGTCATAACTCAGTGACATATAAATGCAAATAGGAATAAATTGCTGACTCCATGGTAACATCACACTTCCTGTGTACATCACTCAACAAGAATAATGAGAAGACACTCATCACTAATGGAAATAAGAAACAGATAAAAACAACGCCAAATATCCCAAACATTTTTTTCCCCATAAAAGAACATGCCCAGTACTACTCACATGCCAAATGATGGCATTTCTTTGTAGACTAATTAATTTTTAAAATAACAACATATGGCATGCCCAGCTAGTCACAGTGCCGTAAGAGAATTATAGCGGATACAAAGGATTAAATGCATGAAACTGTTTAGTGTATGCCACAAATTGCCTGCTTATGAAATAGGGCTATAACTAACACTTAATTATTGATTCATCTGCAGATTATTCTCTTGATTAATCATTTGTGAAATTGTAAAAAAAACACCCATCACATAGGTGGAAATCACGAATCACTTTACTGATTTGAATAATTTTGTTCAGTTTGGCAAAAAGAGTCAGAAACTATGTAGTTGGCTCCCTTATTTTCCCCAAGCCAAGAAGTCGCATCACTTTTCAAATGCACTTCAGTACGTCCGAGACTAAGTGACTGCATCGCCGTTCATAGCGTACGTTCAGTCCAAGCTGTCACATTCAGTTCAGTACAAAACTAGCCTGCACAAGCTCCGACCATAAAGTTAATAGTCAGCCCATTCTCATTCCCAGGCGTCAAATACCAATGCTTTGTCACGGCCGTCAACATTCGATATTGCCGCACAAGGCACACTTTAGCGCCTGTATGAGACGCACCGGGCTTTCCATTAACTACAATGTAAACCCATCCGACAGTAAAAGCTCAGAGAAAGTGCTGTGGTGACGTAGTTTAAAGAGCGAAAAGACACACAGGTAGGATTGGAGGGGAGTTGGATGGGCCTAACAACACAAGGCTTTCATCAAGGAGACTGCTGTTTGTGTTCCATGCATTACGCTTCACTTTAACTTTACAATCGGCTGTTCGTTCCTGTCCCATGGTCACAACGTCAAGTCACATTTTCACCGTACAAACGTAGTAGTTTTAAGCCCAACTATGCAGTTTTTTCCTAAACCTAACTAAGTAGTTTTGTTGTCTAAACCTAAGCATGTTTTTGTTTAATTCACAACATTAAGCACGTGTTTACTGTGACCGAGAAGTGATGTTGAGGGATTCGACAAACCGTCAGTATGTGACGAGTTGGTATGAGAATGTGTTGTAATAGTTCAGCAGTTCTCTATCACAAGTGAGGAGCTCCACTGCTAAAAGCTACTGATTTGTACAGAGATGATGAAAGTCAGTTCAGTTTAAGGATTTGTTGTTAAATATCTGTTTCATAGCTACATGTACTAAACACTTCTAATCACAATTTTCTAGTGCCCATGGTAACGTCCAACCATGAATTAAAAATCTAAAAATTTTCAATTTAAAACGATATAAAACACAGCAAAAAACATCAATTCCTCTCATTTGAGAAGCTGGAACCAGAGAGCTGTTTTGTTGTTTTTGCTTTCAAAATTTATCATAAAAGTAGTTGCTGATTAATTTTACTTTTGTATACAAATGTATTGACTAATCATGACTCTATAAACATGCATATTGCCACGTGATGTCAATGATGAAGAAAGTAATGAAGAGAGAGAGAGACAGACAGAAATGGAAGGGGAGGAGAGACACAGTCTAAATATACCAGCTGAGGGCGGTGGAGAGGAGAAAAAGCAACGGTGCTCTGAAAAACCACAGTGTGATGAAAAATTAAGTTGGGAGGCGCAGGAGAGAGGAGAGCAGAGAGAGAGAGAGAGAGAGAGAGAGGAGTGGAATGGAGAGAGCGAGAGAGAGAAAGTGCTTTTACCGGCGGTCACTTTCACCTGTCTGTCTGGGAGATGGACGGATGAAATCAGACTCCTATTAAAGTGGAAAAGTAGAACCTACATTCTTCCTCTGTCTGTGAGTTCAGAAACAAGGGAATAGCTGCACCCTTTTTTCCTTCACAGTTATCCTAAAGCATCTGAGCATCTATTGTTTTATACTCTTTGATGACACTCTTATTGAACCGCCTCAATTCCTAACATTGCTTGTTCAGCAAAAAAAACAAGTCTTTTACTTTTAACGGTTGTTCTTACTCTGCAGAACAACCGTTACATTTGTCAACAAAGGCTTAAAGCATTGGATGGATTTCCACTTTGCTAGCAGTTAGATAATCCCAGCCAAGAGCGTACAAAAGTTTAAAAAAACATGGATTGAAATTGAATTAAAGAAGCTATTTCTTCCCCCCTGGATTATTTTTTCGCCCGTGCTCTCCTATGCCTGACGGTACCTTCTCTCCCCGCGTCAGAGACCACACAGCGGAGGCCATTTGCATTTTGCTTTTATATATTTCCTAAATTACAAAGCTTCAAGAGATCCCTACTTTGCATTTGTTTATTTAGTTCAAAGTGTTTTTTTCTGTTATTGCCCAAGAACCTTGCAGAGAATTGAAGTGTAGTCAAAATGTGATAGATACATATGAAAGTGGTGCGCTGTGTATTCTATGGAGAGAGGGACTTTGATGTTATTTTTGCAGTGTTAAGCCAGCTTTTAGCTACGGTGGAGCTCGCGCCAGTAGGTGAGGGCTGGCAATTCCCCTTTTCTTTTATTGTCTGATGCTGTTGGACTTGTGGGTGATAGAAAGGCTCAGACAACATAACTGCGTTTACCACCTGGATCTGCACCGTCAGCAGACACACTCTGCAGCTGTGTGCTGTTGCTGCACGTGTGTGTGTGTGTGTGTGTGTGTGTGTGTGTGTGTGTCTCTGTGTGTGTGTTTGACCTGGGGATGTTTTAGGGGTGGCTGTGTCGTGTGTGGACGATGGATTTGTAGTGACATCAGGATTTTTACCTCGCGGTGCAGCGAGTTCTCCAGGTTCGCACAGCGAGCAGCAGACACAGACAGAGCAAAGAGAGAGAGAGAGAAGTGAGGGGGGGGGGAGATAGATGGAATGTGACACCCTTGGGTGAAAGCTTTAGGAATGTGTTGGGGTTACACATGTAGCAGCAGGCAAAAGCTGATTTGAAAGATGGGAATATAAAGTCTGGGATGTGCACTCTTCTGAAGTCACAGAATAGAGAGGACACAGGCATCGTACCTTCCAGGAGAGTGACGTCATTTACGCGACTTTTGGGTGTGTAGTCTTTGTAATTACGTATTTTCATAGTCTTGTACTTCAACAGTTTTACAACAAACTGTGATTTTCTTGACTTGCAAAATTATGTTTTAAATTGACAAACATCATGTCATGGCACAATTAAAACTGGATCAAAAGGTTATTTGTCTTTCGCTGCTGAATACCTTTTATATTTCTTCCGAAATAAAGTCCCATGGTGGTCCACCTGAAAGGGAGGGACTTCGCCTCTCTATACAGTTAATTAGTGAAAGAGTGATAAGAGGCTGAGGATTGGGGGAAAAGAGGGCTAAAAGATTCTCACTCCGCATTTTACACACACGCACGTTTGAGTTTCCACAATGCTCATTAACTTGGAGGCTTAATTTGGAGCCTCTGGTTTTTTTCCACAGGTCACATAGAGTGAATCTATCCACAAAGGCCAAACTGTGGATTTCATTAATGAAACACACACACTCATGTATACACACTCACTCAAACACACACACACACACACACACACGCTCCTGGCAGGATCATGGAGGCCTAATCAAGCCGGAACCTCCCGAGGTTACAATTAGGTTTGGAGAGCCACAGTTCTAACTCTGGCTGTAAAGCAAACCCTCCCATTAAGTTACAAGGACACACAGATTTCCTCTGACAAATCATCACACTATTGTGTTCCATGATCCATTCACATTCATCCGCTTCTCCTTCATTGTACAGTAGCACTGCATAAATTAAGTACAGGTGACAGACACCAACACACCAGCTTTTCATGGCTTTTTTTTCTTCTAGTATAGCAATAATGTTTTGACCTTAGAACCTTTTCTGTTTGGCACAGCTAGTTGTGTACGTATTATATGTGTGTCTATAAGTGTTTGCCTCGCCCGGTTTGAGCTGGGTATGGATGTTCAAATTTAACTTTGCTTAAAAAACATTTACAAGCTTATAGATACTTCAGTTTGTCTACTGCCATGCTAGCAGCTCGGTGAGGCTGTACTTATGCTGCAGGAGTCGGAAATCGGAGCTGGGAAAGACATCACACCCGAGTTGACCGCGTTCCAGTATAATATATATATATATGGTATAATAACACATTATTTCAGTATTTTGCGCATACAAAAGCCATAGCAACGGAAAAAAACGACTTAAGGGGGCAATCCAGTTGAAATTTCTGGGAACTCTGAAATTCCCACTTCCCACTACAAATTAAATGCAAAATACAGCGGTACAGCGTGTAGCATTTCGGGGGACCTTTATCAGAAATGGAATATAATATTCATACCTATGTTTTCCCCCAATGCCTGTCCATGCTGCTGGGATTGGCCGGAATAGCAGGAGATCTGCAACCGTCCCCTATCGCCCCTGGGTGTCCTTAAAGGCGCCACTAAATAAAATGTATTATTATTATTATTATTATTATTATTAAAGCTGGAATATCCGCGTTAATAAATATACAAAAGACTAGATTATTAATATCCGCTAGAAGTAAATGTTGAATGGTTTATTGAGGGCACTGCGAGTGACTCTCACTGTCCATTTAAGGAGTCGAAAGACCGTGACTGTCATAAAACAAACGGCAGACCGTGTCACACGCGCCGCGAGTCACTCTCACTCTCACTCACTCTTTGTTTGTGATAAAACAAACTGCAGTCTGTATTTGCCAGGTTGAAAGCCGGAAGACCGTTTCTGTGAAAATACAAATGGTAGTAATGTGTTGTTTATGGGCCCTAGTGTCAGACTGTCTTTGACCCAAAAGGCTGTGGGCTTGGTGCAGCCACTAATCTGTAATGTCAGTCCAAAATCAGATGAGTGATTTACGTCGGTATCGGAACACGATATTGGATGGGATCGGTCCCAACTCTATTGTGAACCTTTGTTTCCTCACCTCTCCTTCATCCTTGTACCGTTCTCTTTGGTTCGTCACTTCCCTTTTATGCACTCGTCTCCTTACCTTTCATCTTTCCTTTCTATCATCTCTGTGTCCTTTCCTTTCCTCTCTGCTGCCTCTTGACAATATCAGACAATATCTCCTGTTTCTTTTGATACTGTTACTTTGAATAGCACAGCAAGCTACTGTGAGCATCCCGATGACCTTAGCCTTGGTACCACTCCACAGGAGACTGAGATAGACATCTCTCTGTTGAATCCTCAGGATGAATAAGACCCACATCGGCACTGCTAATCCTAATTCAGAGTTTGTGTGAGAGAGGGCACTTGGTACACTTCATGAACAAAGAGAGAGGAACATACACAAACAAGGTTACAGCTTGTAAGATCACAGATTTCCCTGATACTTGGTGCGGAATTCTTTTTGTCACTTTTAAAGACAAAATGGCACTCAACACAATATGACACAATATAGCGCTGGGGACATTTAGGGCGCCTTTAATTCGGTACATTTGGTCTGGACCAAAAGAAACATCTGGTCCGGTTCATGTTCACACTGACTTTTTACAAACGATTTAAGACGAGTGAACATGAAGTAATACAGACTCACAGGTAACTCAATGATTAGACAGTTTTGGTGATTGTCATCCTGCATCATCAGGACCCCCATAGGAACATTAAATTTGATTATGATTATTGTTAATATCATAAGACTGCATGATATGAATAATGACTCACAGGTAGAGACAGAATGAAAAAGAGAAGTCTTGTACAGCAGCATCACGCTGTCTGACACTATGGAGCATTATGTTACTTGATGTCTTTTGTTGACAATTGCCACACAGACACAAAAGGATAATAAACGAAAGTAAAGTGAACTAAATTAACTAATACAATAGGGGATATTACTTTGGGATCACTGCGTCACACACTTTTTAATAGACTTGAAGTGACAAAGTACATGGAGTAGGAGATACAAGCTCAAACACTGTTGTTTCAACTGCTTTTGAGGGAGATGGTAAAAATCATGACATGCATATGTGTTACCATGGTTACTACCTGTATAATATATACAGTATATTGCCTATGCAGATTGCAATCAGCAGATGGGTTAAACAGTAGTTTAGCTTATGAAGTCATGCTAAAATCACATATCTATTTTCAAAAAACACTGCGGTTGGTCGGTTTCCATTGCTCCGCATCAGAGTTCGATTGACAGCTTTCACACCAACCCAAATGAACCGCACTAAATGTGCATATGCAACTTTTTCTTTTACAACTAAACAAACACGCACAATAGACACAAAGCACCTGGCACTATTACACAAAATCACAGAGAGAGAGACAGGGGATTCATATCTAGAACTCCCACCAGTCCAAAGCTGCCAGTCGACAGCAATATTGGCAAAAGAGGAGACTGCCCCCTCTGCCAGGAAGGTCAAGGGTGAAAAAAAATGAAAAAACACACATGGTTGGGGCACTGCCAGAATATCAGTCATATGCAGGATAAGTTTGCACAGAGTATAGATACAACATAGCAGCAGAGTTCATGAGTTATACAGTTAGGTCTCATCAAGCAGTGTAAATAAATACGACTTCCACACCAAATAGTTTTCTATTTGCTAAAACAAATCTGTTCCATCTTAGCAATATAGAAAGCATTTTGTTGAGCCACCTCTTGAAACATGGGGATGATGGATACTTCCAGTTTAATAATATTAATCTTTTAGCTAAAACCATGCCAGCCTTGAGTGTCTGCTTTTGATGGGAGTGAAGAGCCCTGGTCCGGTCAGAGCAAACAAATACTGCCAAATTACAGTCTGGCTGAATGTTTATTTCAATTAAATGTGTTCCCCCAGAAATTACGCAGTAGTGGATAGTGCCAGAATAAGTGTGATAGGGATCCTTCGGCAGTATCACATCTATCACACATGAGAGACACTGATTCCAAATATCCTACTAAGTTGTAAGACTTTAAATTGGATGAATCTATATCTAGAATTGACAGAACAGTTCTGTATACTGGACATGCTCAATATGAGGCCTGAGTTGACTGGCATTTAATGGTACACCAGAGTTTGTCTTAACCAAACCAAATAGATAAGGTTTGAAAACACTAAAAGTAGTTTATACACTAGAGCGGCGCAACCTGTTGCCTCAAAACAATTTACTCTTACTTTTTATCTTTAGTTCTCAATATTAAAAACCACAGATTCAGTTTTTCTGGAGAAGAAATAATGTGGTGACACTATCCACTAAAACCACTTCATGTTAATTGCCACAGTAACTGATGTAGAGAGTACAGGCATCCCATTTTTCCAAATGGTGCATATCTCGGGGAATGGAAACTCCTTGAATATTAATGTATTTCCACTACATTTTTCTCATCTACCGTTGGGAGATCAACCATGGCTCACATGCCCGTGAGATGTCTGTCCGGCTTTAGCTAAGATGCATACAAACACACACACTGCCACGTGCACACACACACACACACAAATACAGGCTGGAGATATAGAGGGGAAGCTGATCAGCCGCACGGAGCCGGGAGGGCATTCCAATGGGACTAATTAAAGGGATGGAACAGACTGCAGAACTCATCGGAGACCACCACTCTTTCTCCAACTCTATCTCTTTCTCCTCTCGCTCTTCCGTTCTCTCTTTCTCCTGTGTGTTTGCTTAATGAAAGCTACATCATCCAGGGTTATAGGATCCAATGCTGTTTTCTAGCCGCTATTCATACCGGCGGATATGATCAGAGGGGTTCTAGCTGACGTCAACAGTACCTGAAGGGGCTGCTGGAGACATTTTCTCAACATGCAATTAGAAGTTAACAAGCGTAAACACAATCGTTTTTAAGCAGGCTGTTCTCATACACCGTTCGTAGCCATACGAAAAGTAATGCACTGTAATTCGTATATATATCCCATGAAATCAATTTGTATGTAATCCACGTAATCGTGAACCAGCAAGTATAAAGAGTGACAAACGCCCCATTGGGAGGAGGTCAGGGTGGATGGGCGGGTCAAAAAACACCGGACTAGGAGACCAGGAGACCGTATCCCGTGTGAAACCAGAAGTCAACGTTGATTTATTTGCCACCTAACTTCCGTACATAAATTACGCCACCTCCGTAGTTATTTTAAACCAAATGTTGACTTTTTTGTCATATAACTTTGGTATTTAAGTAATGCCACTTCAGTAGTTATTTCAACCCAAACATTGACTTGTTTGTCACGTAACTTCCGTACTTAAGTAACGCCAATACCCATAGTTATTTTAACCCAAATGTTGAATTATTTGTCACGTATTCCGTACTGAAGTTACACCACTTCCGTAGTTATTTTAACCTAAACCACAATCTTTTCCTAAAACTAACTAAGTTGTTTTGTTGCCTAAACCTAACCAGGTTGGTTCCTGTGAAGACGGAAGTTTATTTAAAAAAGACTGTATGCATGTAACGAGCGGAAATTGTCACGTGTTGCCGGACACACAACAAAAAATAAGGAATAACTTTTCATAAGACGAACCATTGTATGAGAATACGTTGTTTCAAGCAGTTGAGTCACCATCGGCTGCTGACTTTGATACTGATGGAGAGTCAATCTGTTTAGATGCCATTGATCAGAACCCTGAGCAGTCAGACTCAGACACACACACACACACACACAGACACACACGCACACGCACACGCACACAAACAAACACACACACGCACACACACACACACAGCTTCGTCCCCCTCATCCTGTCTCTTTTCCTGCTACTTTCTGAATCCATTTCTATATTGCACACCCACTCATTTCTGCGGCAGACAGAACAACCAAACAACCAGCCAAAATGAAGTGGCACTGCATCATCACAAACACTGCTGTGTGTCTAAATGAGCTGGAGGGGAAGCAGGCCGCGTCTCTGTTTTGTCTCCTAATTATTTACTACGAGCAGAGCATAGGTGTAGACAGGAGGGAGGGAGGGAAGGAGTGAGGAGAGGATATAGGGACGAGGATGAATGGGAGAAAAGACAAAAAGCGACAAATAAAGCGAATATGTGTATGATTCTCCGGTTGTGTGTGTGATGCCCTCTAACCAGAGAAAGCCTTGGCTCAGCCTGTCTGGCTTTGCAGCTTCTCCCAGCTCTAGAAATGCATGGCTGCATAGTCAGATGACTCACACACCCAGCTCAGAACTCAAGCCAGGGCTTAACACACACACACACACTTCCTCATGGCAAAAGCGCTAACACACATATGCATGCGGATATATGCCCAAATACATGTTGCACAAGTAAACACATCAGCACATACCGAGGCCCAACCAGGCATGTGTATAATCTCATCTACACTGAGCTAATCTGCACACAAACCTGGAAAGTTTGGTTTGTTTTACTTACATCATCACATATCTGCTCACAACTATTTCATTTTTCCTTCCCTTCGCTGGCTTTCTAGAAAATTAAATCAACCACCATGAAAAGTAATAAAGAGTGACTTAACGCTAAATTCACTTTGAGTTATTCTATTATACTATTAGATTATGGTCCTAGTCTATAGTGTGCATTGTAATGACAGTTATTTACAGAAGAAAAATGAGTAATGCTACACTTAACACAAAAAAGTAAAAGGCAGCATCACTCCAATCAAGAAATATAAAGACAGAAATCAACTCTTTCAGGTGCAAAGAGATCAACAGTGTGCAAACAAGTAGTAGTAGTTTAACAAAGTGTTCTAGGCAAACCTACAGCCTCCCGACCGCTCCAATACACCCATTTCCTGTTTATTTTTGTGTCAACATGGCGTGTTCAAGCTAAAATGGCTTTTTCAGTTCCGCTTCATGTTGTATCTTAGTCTCACACGTTTGCTTTTGCTTCGCTAGCCTCCTGCAGTTATTTATTCTCACACTTAACACGCACGTATACAAGCTTACTTAAAAAACACAGTTTCCCTGGTGGAGAGAGAGTTTGTTTGTCTGTTGTGGAAGTTTCCGTCCCACACAGTGCTCGGAATACAAAGCGCTTTAATCATATGCATCCCTGCTCACCACTCCGATGCAAACACCTGCCAGCATTTGCACAAAGAGAGAGACACGAAACAAGAGATCTTTTTGTGTTTTTGTGTTTATTCATCATTGTTTGCATCCTTCCTAGAGTAATATAATGAAATTATAAAATCCATTATTAAAAGTGTATTGCTGACTAATAATAAAGCAGTTCTTTTTTTTTTATCAGACCGGTTTTATTTGTTTTGCTTTTATTGGAAGGTTTATTTTCATGAGAAGGTTTGTGAGTTTTGTGTGCATCAGACATAACAACATATGGCATCTACTGTATTTGCAACCATCTAAATATACAAACACATACATAGTAGTTAATCACTGGACAGCAAAGATGCAGAAGGCATTAACAGAACTTGGCTCATCTCTGTTTTTGACATTGTTTTCGCGTTGGCTGCCAAGATTGAGAATTAAACAGAGAATTTCCCAACCTACAAGTAATTATTATCTCCTAACTTCTGTCCTTCATCCCTTTATTTCTCTCTACTCGTCTTTCCCACTCTCTCACTCGGGAGTCATTCACCACCTCCCCTTCTGTTTGAATGCATTTGCGGTAAACAATAATGTCCCAGTGTAAATTTTTTTTTTCTGTACTGGAGAGTGTGTGTGAATGTCGGTTATGGCTATATGTTTTACAGTTATCTTAGAAAGTTTTCCAAGGTTTAAGTATTTGTGCTTTAACAAGACTAAAGGCCGGGGCGTGACGAATAAACGGCACTAGATTGCGTAAATTTTGACCTGATGATAGCGCTACATGAGAAGTCAAGGAAACATAAATGAATCCATCCAATAGTTGTGGAGATATTTCACTCAAAAGCCACAACTGTCAAGCTCACTGTGGCCCTAGAGGAAAAGTTAGGGGATGGCTTAAATTATTAGAATTCGTCGTCTGGGAATCATGAATGTGAATGAATGGTCAAAATTCTGTCTCAATTCCTAGATGTTGAGATATTTTACTGGATAATTAATAAAACTTTGACTTGCTGGTAGTGCTAAGAAAGTCAATGGATCATAAGCTGTGTTTCAATTCACATATTTTATGCATATTTTTAAGTATTGCATTAGATGAGCTGTATGGAAGCGGCAAAATTCAAAGAATTTGAAGACGTCTCTCCATTTTTCTCTCATAGATGGTTAGGTAGCCAAGCCAACTTGTTTTTTTCCCAGTTCGCAACCTTGACTTCTTCTTCTACTCTGTTTACTGGCGGATTACAGCCATTCGTAGCCTATAGTGCCAACTTCTGACCAAACTATGATGTAGCCGAGTTTATTCCCTCCAAA
This sequence comes from Sebastes umbrosus, assembly GCF_015220745.1. Classification (NCBI taxonomy): domain Eukaryota; kingdom Metazoa; phylum Chordata; class Actinopteri; order Perciformes; family Sebastidae; genus Sebastes; species Sebastes umbrosus. The sequence goes on from NC_051274.1 coordinate 21,779,654, forward strand.
CCAGTTGATGGAAACACATCTCATTCACATTTCTTTTTTTGTGATATTTCAAAAGTTCACTTAAAATTTGCTTGACAGTTGAATGGAAACAGGGCTACTGAAGTTATTACACTAGGATTTAGCACGCAAAGTCATGCAATGTACAGTATATTCTTTGGTTTACGTGTCTTTTTGTTTCTCTCTGGCAGAATGCGGGAACGGGGTCCTTACATTTGCGGAGTAGGTGTGTGGAGCCTACTGCTGTCCCTCTGTCTGGCCTCCCTCACACAGGCACACAGGAGCCACACAGGTAGGTACATATATGTCCAATCATGTGTTTGTGTGTGTGTACATACTTCGGTAACTTGGTCAGTGTCTTTGTGCAGCGGCATTCACAGTATTGGATTTATCGTGGATTACCACTGCAGGCAGCCTCTGCAGCCAATTTCTTTTCACGTGTTGTAAAGTTGGAGTGAATAGGCCGCGTGCCGCCCGAGGGAATGCAGAGGTCGGATTCACAATGAAATACGAGACCACAGAGGCCGGTTGCCAGGAAGAACACAAAAAGTTCTTTAATAAAAAGGAAGGGAAATACAAGTAATCCAACAAGAAAAGGTCTTCTCAGTTCAGGGGCTTTCACATCTTTGCAGTTCCCCCATCAGAGCGGGGCGTCTTTCCAACATGCCTGTAGGTTACAGCGCACATAGCGAGCAGTGAGCCTTATGGATTAGAAATCCCTGGCTGCGTGATACCCCTCCCATGTGAGCCAAGTGGCTGAGTCACTAGCATGATTGAGCCCAGAGGCCTCTTACTGCTTTCCAGTTCATTTCTCATGTGAAGGTTGGGTATCTTCGCCTGAAAATTACCTTGCTCTGGGGAAGAAAGCTTTAATAGAGAGCACGACATACCTGCTACCTGTATTATGAATAAGAGCTTTTTATTTGCCAGAGGTTGCGTCGTTCACTTACATACAATCGTTTGATGGAAATGTGAATATGGACTCCTCCGTGTGTCTTTGTGAAGCTTGTAATGTTTAGAATTTTTTGAAAATGTGTCAGAGATGTGAAACTCCATGCTCATTTTATTGGCTGTAGTTTGGTAATGAATTTCATTATAATGTGATAATGCTGTCGCTGTATGTGTTGATGAATTTATACAGTAAATTGACAGTTTATTACTTACACCTATCCAGTACAACAAACCTGGAATAAATGCTATCCTCATGAAACTTACACTCAGTGGCCACTTTATTAGGTACACCTGTATACAGTCTAATGCAATCAAATACAACTGTTCTGCCATAAAGTCTACTTTTATGATGCCTATAATGTCCAGTTTTTTTGCACTTTTGCGTGGCAATATTGTATCGATACATGGACGTCAAGTATCGATCTTCTATTATATAAACTATTAACCTCTTAACAATCCAACGGCCGCTATTCTTTCTTTCAGAGGTTGTAGCAGGCTCAGTCTTAAAGCTAGAGTGAAAATACTGGCATGGCCATTTTCAAAGGAGTCCCTTGACCTCTGACCTCAAGATATGTGAATGAAAACTCTGAGATGACCAGAGTGGAAACTGAATATTATTAGATAAAACAGATGTTGTCAAACTGCATAATTTGCAGTTGAAAAAAGGTAATAAATTGCCATATATCAGATCGCAATACTCAGCATATCACATAATATTTAAAAACGCAATAAGATCATATCATGACTTAAGTATCGTGATAATATCGTATCGTGGGACCTCTGATGATTCTCAACCTTAGTGTTAATTAAATCCTATGTTTTAACATTGAGGTCGACCAGTATACAACCAGATTGTTTCACAAGTAGCCAGTTTAATTGCAAATTGTAAACCAATAAAAAGATAAATAATCGTCAGGCAATAGTTGGTGGGTTCGACTTTTATCAGGCCATTAAATAAGCGTTATCGGTCGCTATAACCACCATAGATGTTGTAAAAGTGAAAGTGAAACTTAAAAGCAACAGGTTCTAACTCGTAAAACTGAATGAAAGTTTTGTACACAAACAAAACGGCTTCTTTAGGTTTAGGGAACAAAACCACTTAGTTGTTGTTAGGGGGAAAAAGCTCATGTTTGGGCTTAAATTCACTACGTTTCAAAAGTGAAAGCGAACCCTTGTGAACACAAAGACAACTAGATGTTGGATTCACATGGGATGTGAACCCCAGCTTCCTGGGCGAAAGTCTGTTTATAGAGATTACATTATACTAAAATATGTTTCTATTATTTTTGTCCAGCCATAATAGGGGTGGATAAAATCCAACTGTCTCTCTATTGATTAGGAAAAACAAAAGCCCACATGTTGTACAAAGGCTCCAATTGGCACCTGAAGCCATGTGGTCCTTCTCCAAGTCTGCACTTTGGTGACGTCAACAAAGATGCAGATCGTTGGTGCACCAGGGGTTGCCAGTCTGCAGGTTTTAAAGGTTGATGCCGGTGTTACAGACGTGGTCAATAAGCCTGCACATTTCATTTCAACACTGCTCCTCCAGACTCGTGGAGCAAAAAAAAGACAGAACCGTGGACGTGACTAGCATGCTAAAAAACTTATCTGACCAAAATAAGTACTGGACAATAACAAAATCACCTAGGGATACAAGCAAGAAGTGATGATAGTGGATGTTGTCTTTAATTTGACTACATATGATGGCTTGAAAATGTTACGCTCTGCCTTTGGCTTTCATGTTGTGATGTCGTGCACCAGCTGCCCTTCGTCTTGAACTGGTTGTCTTTGTCATTGTTGTTACTTTGTGTCTAACGTTTCTGATGCTAAAGATATTTATACTGCAGTCGGTGTATTGCGTGTCTCAACATCTGCCTCGTACGGATGCTTCATTAGTGGATAACTGAAAGGGGAAATGATTGATGAGTCTGAGTCTCTTCTTTAATTCTTTAAACAGAATGCAGCATCGTAGACGGATAGTGAGCGAGTCCTTTGGCCTTCTGTGTGGAAAATGAAAATTTCTCATAATGTTATCACTTCTCAGAGACTACAAGGTTTTTGTGTGAGTTTATGTGTGTGTACAGTACGTGTGTGTCCTTGCTGGAATGCGAGTACCCATAACCACGGCTTTGTGTGTGTTGTTGTTTCTGTTTGTGTGTGCGATTGACTCTGCTGGGCATTATCTCCTCTCACAGAGAGATTTTTGACAAGACAAGGGCAAACATTTTCATAAATGGAAGGATGGTGAAAAGACAGAGAGAGAGAGAGAGAGAGGACGGAGATCCTCTCTTATTGTGGTGCATCACCAGGCTTTCAGTGAAGTGCTGACTTCTGCACAAAGCAACGAAAACACTGAAACCGACAGATGAGAGACATGAATGGCAAAGTCGCAAGAAATGAAAAAGTTTAGTAGTTTTGGCTTTGTGAAGTTGAAGATTATGTCATAGTTATTTTATTGTACTATCCTTTGAAATAGTGGCAGTAATGGTGGTGTCGGTATTTTAGTCTGACACGGTTGTATGTGTGTGTGATTGGGCATGTGTACCGTCTGTGGGCTCCTGTTAATGGGTGATTGATTGTAGAGTAAGTTGTAATCAGGGAGTTACAGCGTTATCCAGTTGCAGGTTGTCTGAGTGGGGAAAACCAGACGAGTAATCAGATAATTACTAAATACAATCCCTTAGGTCACTCCAAGGTTGATGCTCTCACACATACAGTGCACACGCACACACACTGTCTCTTTCTCTTACACACACACAGATGATAACGAGGACAAGGATGAGAAAGAGAGAAATGTTTAATCATAGCTTTTTGTGGAGCAACGGCTGCTACTTCTGTAAAGAGGAGTGGTGGGATGGTGACGTGAAGAGCCTCACTGTGAAGAATTGTGACGAATGTCGATTTAGAGTGACGTAAAAAGTCGCATGAATTCTGATTTGACTGTTCAGGCTGAGGTCGCTTGTATCTGATTTAGGACCACATATGAAAGTGACCCAAATCAGAATTGAAAAGATCAAATTCCATGTGATTTGTGCTTTTCACACAGTTATGAAAAAAAACCCAGATCTGAGTTACACATGAGTAAAAAAATCTGATTTGGGCCACTTTTGCTTGCAGTGTGAACGTAGCCTTATTGGGCAAAGGGTGTGATTGGTTGCTGAAATTAGGAACATCACAAGAACCGATGCTTCGGTACCAAGTCGTTGCCAAAATTCTGAAAACATGATGGCACTCCTTTTTCTACAGTACCGCAGGTACCGGGGGATCAGGGCTTGAGACTACTGGCATCCTGCTGCTACATTGTGAACAGCAAATCCATGTTGAAATCGGCAGGAGGAGAGCTAATAATGTTAGCTGTTAGCAGCCGGTGAACAGCATAGACTACTTGGACTGCTTGGCTAAATAACGGAGCTAAAAGCTAACGTTAGCGGTGGTTGCATTGAGTTACAATATAATGCATTCAAACTCTATTCAGTAAAAATGGTATATACAGTAAAGTATTGGGCGAAGCAAAATTATAATGTTATCATGATCTGTTCAAGTGTTGTGAAATGTAGTTTTTGGCAAGAAATTTGAGGCGAATCATCAGGGATTACTAATAAAATCACAAAAAACAGTTTGTTGTTGGAGTACATGGGATTACAGTGGTATCGAATTGGAAATCAAAAATCGTGGAATTTCACTGGTATTAGTATCGACTACAAAATTTCATTTTTTTCAAATGAAAGTAGCTAGCAGCAGTAGCTCCAAAAGTCCCTAAATCTAGCCAGAAAGTCACCAAGTCAGCAACACTGACAGTCCGTCCGTTCAGGCCTCCCTCCAAAGCCACTCCCCCAAAATTACCATTGTGAATGTAAACAACAAACATGGCTATAATTAGAACTCAGAGCTGTCAAGCTAGCAGCTTGGGGAAGACCCCGATGACATGCAATGAGTGCATGGGCAGAGTGCGCACAGACAGGCTGGTAGCCCGTCCAGTCATTACATTTGGGCCGAATGAAATGATTGGAAAGGCTTATTACAGTCCTGCGACATCCACAAATACTGTTTGTTTTTTCTTAATATATATCTATTTGCCGTCGGGATGTGCAAAGAGAATTTCAACAAATATAACAAAAAATGTTTTTGAAGAAGGTTACCAACTCTTTAAGTTGTGAATGGCCCCCAAAGATTAATGAAAAAAAAATTGTGATTTTATTTTTTGGCCATATCGCTCAGCCCATATGTGTGTACAGTATGTGTGTTCCTACCACCGGATCAAAAGGCATGTGCTGACAAGACAGCTTTGGCAACCTCAGGAGGAAAGTCAAAGGGGCTGAGCAGTGGTTTAAGAAGTCTCAACGTGTGTGTCTGTAGGTGTGTGTGTGTGTGTGTGCGCCTGCAAAGCTTCTGCTCACCTTTTATTCTCCAGATTTTTATCTCTCAGGCCAGAACAGAAAAAGATACCTCTACTTTGCCATCGGTGCCTCTCCATCTGTTAACCCATCCATCCTGCTGTCTTTTTCTCTTATTCACATGCTTTATCATACACGTCGCTACAGAACTGTGTGAAAATTTACGGGCTTTATAGCCAGACCATAGAGCTCTAGCCCTCTTTGTGGACTACAGATATCTTGCAATGAAGAGATCTTATTTGTAGATAGGCCTTGGTGAAACGTCTCAGTGGCTTTGCCAATAGTCTTGGAGAAACAGCTTGGCTTGGATTTTGAAGTAAAGTGGAACGCGATTATGCTGATCACTTCACCACACACTGTCGAGTCATTGATTCTCAGTCTATAGGCTGCAATTTCCATACATCGCCACTGATTAGAGGCTGCAAAGAATTTAACTTACTCTGAAAGGCTTTCTGTCAGCCAAGAAGGGGAAATAGAGATGTTAGGACAAAGATGTATAGGTGTGCTAAGATGCATGTGCTAAACCACTCTCACACAAGCTCGGATGGACATGTGCATTCAGTCAGGCCTGCGGTAAATGCACACGGAAAGACACACACAAACACATGCACACACGCTTACATGCATGTACACTCAAAGAGGCTCTCTAATGTGATGTGCGGAGACAGGCTGTCTGCCCTCCTTAAAGGCTGCTCCACAGTAAAGCTGCACTCCATGCTCAGCCTACAACACGGCTCCGTATGCGCTTGTGAAAAATTCAAGCTGAAATTGACATATGTGAAAATGTTCAGTCCGACAAACGTCCCAGCGTTAACTACCACTTTTAATTCACTGATCAAGAGACGGAGAGAGAGTGTGTTTATGTTCATGTATGTAAGAGCAAAAGAGAGGCTAAATTATTGAAATCAAATGATATTTGGGAGTAGAACAGATAATCAAGCAAATTATTTTAATTCAGTCTCTTTGCAATACTTCATGGATGAACCAACTCAGTATCCCGAGGAATTATGTTCATATCGCACCTCACGATTTACGTCAAATTGCCGTTCAGTGTTAATGCAGGAAGCAGCTTGCAGTGTGAGCAGAAAGTGGTAGAAAGTAGAGATCGGGGTGGTGGATAGGAGATATGTCAGACTTTCATTGGAGTTAACTGATGTTCACCTTTTTATAAATAGTAACCGCCGTCTTTCCATATATAGTTTCACGATATTGAAGAAAATGACAGTTGTAAAAATGTTGGCATTGAATAAACAAATAAAATAAACGTTGACGAATGTAAACCGGAGTGTGCAGAATATCGATGTCTGGTGATAGGGATGTAATAAAGTGGCACAGCAATCATGATATGTTCTTTTGTGGTACTGGGGAAGGGAGGTTTCCCTCTTTTTGCTGCACACATGTGAATTATTCTGCTTTTTGGCATTTCAGATTTATGCCAGTTCATGGCTGTGACATTTGAATGATGACCCACATCTCCATGTTGTTGTGTGTTTGTGTATGCTCAGACTCTGTGCACATTGGTACTACACTGTTTCATCTCAAATGTGTTTAATGAACTCTGTGAAGCTCTTTATAAGGCAATGAAAAGAAATAATTAAAAATGAGCTTTACTAAAATTGAGTATTTGTTACCTTGTGACAATAAATAAAGACAAGCTATTGTGATTCACACAATAAAGCAGTTCATATAAACAAATAGAACAGAAATAGCCTTCATTGAGTGTCATAAACCTCCTTACAATATGAAGAGTGTGACAGGAGATAATAATTACAGCTAGGCAGGCTACAGCATGTGAGTGGGGTACAATATAGAGAGGGATTTGATTTGATCACACAAACGTGAGCGTGACTTTGACAGCATGGAGTCTCTTGGGAACCACATTCGTCATGGGATACCACCTGCTATACCGCTGTAGAGGACTGATTGCCTCCATCCACAGAAATTAGTCAATTAAACCGTAGCCACACTCTTGGAAATCTTAGCACTGTTTTTGCCAACTGATATCAAAACACACACACCTTAAGACCAAAACACACCACCACCGAATGGCGTGTGTCAAAACAGCCGCCCCTATTGTTTTCTAAGTACAACCCCCACACCGGCGGTGGCTCGGTGCACGCCGGTGCTCGTCTACACGCCACCCTGCAAATCTTAACACCACTGTCCTATATCCAGCCTCGGCAACCCCTGAAAAAAATAATATAACTAATATTGTTCTGCTAACTACTACAATCCACACGCTAACAAAGTTAAGTGCGGTTTCACAAGAAGAGAAAATAGATTTTTTTTTATGTAGTATATACCCCATAATTTATTTTTCTGATATCATTGTGACATACAGCAATAAGTTCATTATTTAAGTTTAAGCACTTATTGTGGAGTTTTAGACTGGTAAATTTAAATGTCTGGATTTATTAGGATTATGCCAGTTTTGCTACTGTTCATTTTCTGAAAGTTTTTAAGATCAATTACTTGAAATGTAGGCTATAAATGCTGTGTAGACCTCTGGTCTATGAACAGAGGATGTCGTGTCCTGTACAGATTGTAAAGCCCCTTGAGACAAATTTGGGATTTGTTATATTGGGCTATATAAATAAAATTGACTTGAGTTGACTTGATGAAGATTGAATATAGTTTCAACACTTCTTCTAGTCCAAACAGGTCGTGGCCTGTTTAAAAATGACCATTTTGCTCATAGCAAAGCGTTGCTCATCATCAAATTACAATTACATTACATTTTGTCACACTGGTTTCCACTGAAGAGTCGTGATCTTTGTCCCATTGCCTTACAGCAACCAAGAGACCTGTTAATTATGATCTGCCCATTTGTTCATCATTATGGGTGTTATATAGCCCCTGGCTCTCTCCCTCCCTCCTCTTTAATCCCTCGCTCCACTTCAATTGGTGTTGACAAATTCCAATGAACTACATTTACATAAACTCACCTTCGCCAATCAGTGTGTCCTTGGTAACGCATGTGTTGTTTTAACCATGATGTATTCAGTTATTAAGGTGCCAGGAGTGTATTTGATGACTGGCTACGAGCACTCTGGCCTTTTGTACTCTATCACAGTATAATCTTCGGTGTTTATTCCTCGTCAGACATGTTTCCATCGCACATTCAAGGGATGTGGAGATGAGAAATATATTCTCTAATGTCTGTCAAGCAGATTGCTGAAATATTGAACAAGAGGATAACAAAGCAGCCAGAGTACCAGGGGGAGTGTGTTTATAGCCGTTATTTTCCACCAAGTGCAGAAAATGAATATCTATGAAAGTAGAAAGGTGATGCCAGACAGCGAGATGCACTCTGCTAGGAGTCAGTATGATTCATGGCCTATGCCTGGAGAACCAGGTCGACAGATAAACAAAAGCGGACTGCGAGGGTGTGATTGGGTTACAAAGGACTAGCCATGTGCTGTGAATATATCTAACTATGTGTATGTGTCTTCTGCATTTGACATTCACGTGTGTGTTTTCACTGATTCTAGATGATACATAGGTTCGTGAGATCAAAAGGTAGAAGGGTATCATTGATTTAAATCTGCTAATCGTTAAAGTCCAAGAATCTAAGAAATCTAATGTAATGGAAATTTGAAATTTCTTATTGTCCATTATCACATAAAATATTTTTTTCCATTGATTCCATAATAGATAATCATCAACTGCATCAGAAGTTTAGCATGTATCATGTTTACTATATTCACCATGTTAGTGTGGCATCTAAGCATGCTAACATTTGATAATTACCACAAAACACAAAGTCAACAGCTGAGGCTGTTGGTAATTATTATGACTTGGCATTATGTATTTTGTCTTCTATACTTGTGTGTGTTGTATATTTGTATCTGTTGTCTATTGTATCTGTATGAAAATTTGCATTCTTGCTAAATGTTTACATCCTGTATTTTATACCGATGTCCATTAACATGCTCTGTCCCTATCAAATGAACAAAAAATAAATAGTTTTGCAGGTATTTGGCTATGAACTAATTCCAATTTTTAGCTAATGACGGCGCTAGAGGAGAAGTCAGGGGATCACCAAAGTTATTGCAATTCATCTCAGGAGGGAAATTAATGTCTGAATCAAACTTCACGGAGATCCATTCGATAGTTGTCAAAACATGTCACTCAAAGACCACAAATGTCAATGTCATTGTTGTATTGGAGGAAAAGTCAGGGGAGCACCAAAGTTAGTAGGACTCATCGTCTGGGAACCATGAATGTCATTTTATGGCAGCCCATCTAGTAGATGTTGAGATATTTCACAGGATATGTGAAAACGTTCTGGTGGTGTTAAATGAAACAACCCAATCTCATGGGAAGGTGTATAAATAGCACCACATTTTAAGGACATTCTGCATGTCATGATGACGTATTTTAGGCTTTTCGCGTGTCATTTGTAAACCAAACAACAAAACTAATGTCCGCAGTTAGTTAGGTTTAGGAAAAACACCATGGTTGGACTTAAAATAAGTATGTAAACTAAGTAAAATATGTATGGAAACAACATAACGTAATTATGGAAAACACATCACCAACGTCACAAAATGATACCCCACAAATGTCTCTAAAAAACAGATGTCACTAACGTAACGTACACGCCAAAAGCAAGAACAGCGTTCTTATTGCTCGTTAGCCTTGTGAATTATCATGTCATCCATACACATTTTCGTGTGCCTGGGCTGAATGAAAAGTCAGTTATTACAGTTCATCCTGCCGGGAATATGAATGTCTGTACCAAACTTCATGGTAATTGATCCACGTTAACCTAAAGATGTCCTTCTGCACTGTTAAGTCCCGAGGGACAGGTATTCACGTAATTATAGAACAAACAACACAGAAAGAATCCCATTCAGAAGCCTGCCATTACAGCATCTTATTGACAAACCCAACAAGATAATCTAAGGAAGATGCAGAGGAAAGGATTCCCGCTATGCACCCACACGAAACGTTGAACCCTCAAGAATTAATAACAACAGCATTAACGGTATGTGTATGGGTGCTTTTGGCCACTGTCTGATTATGTGTTTGCACAAATTGGTGTAAATGGAGAGTTTCCTCTGGCTGCACAGTGAGATTATCTCATTGGGGCCCTCTCATTGCATTCATTAGTGCTAATCGTTACCTGTTAGCTCACCAGCCAACCCCGCATAGACCCAGCCTGGTACATCTGCTTCCTTAAGTAAAACTTAAGCCTTCATTGACTCTCTGCCTTTGGTTAAGCCACTACGTGGAACTAGAACGGTTACAACAGTAGTGGATTAACATTTTGGCGATTAAGATATCTACAGGGAGACACATTTAAAACAAAAATGACTAATTAGCTGATTGATTGCAGTTTTTACAAGTCATAAAATAATTCACTTTCCATTTAATCCATATATCTTTTGGTCTTTGAGTTTCAAAGGCTCTCTCCATCCCCGTTCCGCTACCACTCCATTCCTCTCTTTTGCCCTCTGTTTCATATTCTCTCTTTCCTCCTCTTCCCAACTTTTACTTTATTTCACAGCTATTAAACCAGGAAATTTCAATCAGGTAGCACAGCGTGAATTTCTGCAGGGGCAGGAGAGAAAGAGTGAACTTTTATTTAATGCAGCCGTTCTTTCTTTTCTCCTCTCCACCTCCATCTCGACTCTCTTTTCTTCCGCAGCTGAACTCAACCTTGGCTCTTTATAGTTTATGATTCAATTTCCAATTTGTCCTCCAGAGGTATTTGCCTGGTGGGTGGCGCAGCGGTTTTGTTCTTGTGTGTTTGCACAACACTCGCCTTTGGTATTCATAGGAACACAGTCTTACGGATACATGCATTTGAATTTTCAATTCTGTGTCTGCAACTCTTTTGGCTTTATTTTACATGAAAGTCACATTGAGATGGGAATCGCTCTTTCAAGTAATCTCTTGGCAAGCAAGGAGAGATGCTCTGAAATATGTATAACCAATACTTACAATTTCCTTTTATTAGAGTCAAGGATGACCACAGGAGCTTACTTTGGAACTTGAAGGTTGTTGGTTCATTGCACCCCGCAGACAGAAAACTATAGTGTTTTCCTCAAACTACCAAGGATTACAAGTATCTTCCTAGCTACAGGGTGTATATTACAGCGGATTTTAACCCCCACAGAAGAAAATACAAATGAAAAGGATCATACTAAAATGTATTTTTTTTAAGATTAGTCTTTTGGTATTTTCGTCTTTATTGGACAGTTTGAGAGTTTAGGAAAAGATTGTGGTTTGGGTTAAAATAAATACGGAAGTGGCGTTACTTAAAGGACCAGTGTGTAACATTTAGGTTGATCTATTTGCAGAAATGGAATATATTATGAATAAGTACATTTTCATCAGTGTATAATCACCTGATAATAAGAATCATTGCGTTTTCGTTACTTTAGAATGAGCCGTTTATATCTACATAGGGAGCCGGTCCTCCTCACAGAGTCCACTATGTTGCACCGCCATGTTTCTACAGTAGCCCAGAACGGACAAACCAAACACTGTTAACTTTTCCTGCTTGGCCCGGAGTAGATAACATTACACGCTCCCGTCCCCGCTGCTCTCTCGCTTTTGCTTCACCACTCACTTCCCACATACACACACACACTGAGCACACACACTAAGCACACTAAGCACTAAGCACTCTAGCACTTACAACAACTGGCTCTAGACAGGGCCATTCGCGTTGTCGTACACTGTTCCGTTAAGTACTGAAGTTGCGTGACAAATAAATCGAGGTTGACTACTGGTTTCACACGGAACACGAACAATAGTGTCCTGGGCAAAAGTCTGGTGTTTTTTGACGCACCCATCCACCCGACCTCCTCCCTACACAACGTTTGTCGCTCTTTATACTTTCTGGTTCACAATTACGTGGTTACAAACTCATGGATTTTGTGGGATATATACGAATTACAGTGCAATACTTTTCGTAGGTATAGCTACGAACGTTGTATGAGGACAGCCTGCACCAAAACTGTGAGCTATATCATCTCTTACCTATTGATATTATTTATCACAGTGTTAAATGTGTTTCCAACTTTTGTGATTAAAAAAAACCATGTTGCTTGGTTGTAAATTTACTGTATCATACTGTAGTTCCTCCAGTGGGCCAACTCACTGTAGACACTTGCCTCGCCTGTGTTTCTTTGACATTACTAGTATAATAAAAACGGCGAGAGGTCTTTTGTTGCATATTCACAATCTCAGGCAGCCTGATATAAAAATGATCAGTATTATCTCAGTAAACTTCCTCAAGGGGCTTTACAATCTGTACAAGACAAGAGGCAGTGTGCTTTACATTATAGAACGCACGCATATGACACACATTTATGCTCACATTCACACCTACAGGCAATTTTATATTCAAATTCACCTAATCTCCATGAATGTGGACTGGGAGAAGAAACCAGAGCACTCTACAAAGACAATTTGTAAAGGGTAAAATATTTCATTGAGTGAGTTAGTATTAATTATTTGTACAGTTAAAAATTAGCATTGAAAAACATGACTCCCTGCATGTTATTGTATAATTTGCAAACAGCCAAGCTCTAAGCACATCAAAGCCTTTTGCTCTCCCTCCTTTGGGGCCATTTGACCCCGTTTCCCTCCCCTTTCATTCCCCATGTACACAGTTTCAGATTCACGGTCTCAGGAGATTCTGCAAATGACCAGATGTCTGGCGAGGAAGCAAATGGCTGGATGTTACCTTTTGAACCATTTAAGATATTTGAGATGGGCTTTCAGGAGAGGCAGGAATCCATCCAACGCTTTTGTTTTCTCAGCCATGTGTATATTTGCATAGAAGAATAATTTGGACGGATTAGTTCCATTACATTGTGCATCATAACCCCGGCAACAACATTCTTTCCCTACACGTGTGGCTTCCTCTGTTCAATGTTTAGGGTTCCCAAGTGTTGCCTGGCTTCTGCTTGCTGGATCTAAAGCAGAATAGCCTCTTTCCAGAGTTTTCCCAGTAGAGCTGGCACACTTGAAGCTGTGTGAATAATGAATGGAACATACTTATCCTATAGAGGACCTTCATACAGTATGTACAGTATGTCGGCAGGAAAAATGTAGCCATAGAAGTTCATCCTTTCATTTTCCAAAACAATCCATTAGAACCTTCAGGAGTGTTTCCATTAGGCGCAAACAGAGATAATGGACCATCACTGTTAGCAATTAGCCACCAATGTAGGAGAAAGTTGTTAAAATAGAAAAGGTTGGTGTTTGAGTGTGGGTTGGAAACACTATAAAGTTCCCAAATTTGGACCAAAAGAGGTCTGAATACACAGCCTTATTTATTCCTTGTATATATGTGAGTAATCTTTTTTTTTTTTTTTACAATGGACCATTCGAGGGCAAAAGCAATTTCGTTATGCTTGCATAATGACAATAAAGTTCTTGAATCTTGAATACTGACTCAAATAGCTGGATCGTATATCGGTGACAATGGGGCTGATCTATTCAATTCAATTCAATGTTTACATACAATATACATTATATACTGGAATTCCTGTTTCCAGTATATAAAATTAACAGTATATTCCTGTTAATTCTGAAGATTTCTTACCAATTTGTTGGTTTATGATTTATTATTTTAATAATAAATAACAATTTCAGTCAATTTATATCTTTGTATTTATTTGTTACATTTAGTTTTACAAGTTAGGAAAACAAAATGTAACAAACCTGATGTTGCCTTACACATAAAAGAATGATTCCAGTCACTTCCACACAAGGGCGACGCAAGTAGGGGGGCCAAGGGGCATGACCTCGGACCCCTTAAAGGGTCCAAGGTCTCCCACCATAGTCTCTAAAATCCTGTGGGAAACACTGTATTATATCACCATCAAATCTGGACCCCCTACTTCAAACTCATTCCGGCGCCGCTGCTTCCACACAGTGACACATACTGCTTATTAATCAAACACTGGTTATCGGATCGGTACTCGGTATCTGCCGATACCCAAAGCCGAGGTATCGGAATTGGGACTGAAAAAAATGTATTGGTGCTAAAAATTGACACAAGTTGTGATTGCTTCAATAAAAATATGATTGGGGAAAATTTTACTATTTGGTTAAACATTGTGAACAACCCCAGAGTGTGGTCTCAAATGTTGTCATATTTTAGGGGATTAGCAGTGCCTCTATTGTGGTCGGCTTAATGTTGATATAGTAAACAGTATGCATATGATTGCGCCTCTGTGTGCACTGTGGAGAGCAGCTTTAGTATTCTTTCCAGCAGCTCCAGAGCCATGCACTGATGGATGGGGTGCTCTTTACTTTACTGATGTACTGTGATCAATGCTGATGCAAGGGAAGAGAGTGTGGGAGAGAGACAGAGAGGCAGAGAGAGAGAAGGAGAGAGAGAGGTAATGTGCTGCCTCTGCAAATCTCTCTCTTTCACCGTCTCCCTCTCTCTGCCAGTCTTTTTGCATTAATCCTCTCTCGGTGAGTTTCCCACTCTGTTGATCCTGCCAGTATCTGCATATGCTGCACTCTCACCAACACCATCGCCTTAACTGATATGACACAGTGTTTCCTTGCGTAGCATATGCTGCACAGGGCAACTTTCAGCAGATTACTAGATTAAAGATTAAGCGCAGAAAGTTGAGTATGTGAGAAAGTGTGTGTTTATGCACATCCCTTTCCAGCACGTCTTTGTAGAGGACACAAACATGTTTGTCTAAACTGTCCGGCCTGGCCTCTAATGTTGCCTAAATGTGGTTAAGAGGCTTTTATTTTTAGTCTTTTGCTGTTGTGAGTTAAATAAAACAGCAGTAATGCAGCTTCACTAATCCTCTCACACAACTAATCCTAGCAGAACACCACTGTAAATACTCTGTGGGCTGCATTAAAGCACAAATCACTCAATCCCTCACTGAGCTTTTTATGCTATTTTTGTTCAGATTAATAGAAATTCTTCTATTTTTCATCTACGAGAGAGATGTCCCAGAAATAACTGGTCTTCCTTTTGGAATTTTTAGACTTTCTGTATGGCTTTTGTCTGTGTATCTTTGTACTGAAGTGTGCTTTAGCCAGCACATAGAGTACTAACTGGGAAATAAATAAACAGTACATGCTTGAGATAAATAGAAATAGGTTTGAGATGACCTCTCTACACAGAGGTCACGGTACTGTTGATGCCATTCATTTGAGGATTGTGTGGGCTGCTTTGAACTGTACGATGTGTCATGAAAGAAGATGATCATGATTTAAGTTTGCTCTTCTCTCAAAGCAGTCAAGGTCATTTGTGTGTTTGTTGGATTGTAATGAATCTTAACTAACTCCTTTATCCGCATGTTGTACAGTGGCCTCTTCGAGATTCAAGAGTTTTATTTGCCATTTGCACCTTAGTGCATTGGAATTCTGAGAAGCTTACACCGAGTCAGCTTTAGGAAAAGAAAAAGTAGAAAAGGCACAAGGTAATTACAGTACAAAAAATAAGTAGCGCATTCAACTCAACACAATAAATAAATAAATAAATACTCTCTACCATCAAGCGTTATCCTACTAAACAAACAAAAAATGTCCTGAAATACCAAAGCAGGATGAATTTCTCCTCGACTCAGCGACATTCGGGCTCAAGTTGGGTTGTTTGCTGACAAAAATGTAATTAGAAGGACATGTGAAGTGCAAGGAAACCTAATTAATCAGGGAATGCCTTCTTGATAATTAAGGAAAAAGTTGCCTCTTTGATATTTTAATGATTTAATTGCTCGTGTGGAATATAAATACAGATGCCACTTAAAAAATCAAAAGAACTGCCAGGGTTTGGCATTTTTGCTTTTAATTATTGATCACAAATAACCAAAATCTCCAGATCCCACAACATTGACCTCCTTGTAAGTGTGAATCATAGACTGTATATAAAGATGGACAACAAAAGTGAAGCCAAAACATATTAAACCCTGCCTCTTCCATGTTAGTAGATGTGACATATGCCAAACTAAAAAGTCAAAGTACAAATACATTTTTCCTAAAGAGGGTTTCTGTCATTTTAGATAGTCCTTATAAAGCTGATGTATGTTCAAGTGTTAATTTTTCTTATAAATTTGGTTTTAATTAGTTATTTGATGCTATAAAAAGGGGGTGAGATGTCATGATTGGCAGCTGTGAGTCTCTCTCGCTGACAAGCTGCGACCGTGCTCGGCTCGAGATTGATTCGGTGAGTGACTAAGATGTGGCTAGAGGAGGAGTAAGGATATAGTTGCTTGCGTACACACAGATAATATCTATGCAATGTAGCCTACAGCTTTCCTCTGATCCCCTGAAGCAATATTTGCAGATTGTACCTTACAGAAAATAATACAAATACTGTTGTGAAATGTGTATCAAATAAACAAGTGCTTTTGTATTTCTTTTTGTCTCAAAATGAAACTTTAATATCTCCCCTTGTGGCTCTGGAGTGAATTATACAAGCTGCCTGAAGCAAATACAGGATATTTGCTGTGCTGCAACAGCTTTGGTGTGATTTCCTTTAACAAAAAACAAAATGTTTTCATCCTCTGATGTCGTGAGGCTGTGAAAGTCAAAGGGATATGTAAAAACAGAAAGTCATTTGGGCAATGTCCTTCCTCTCATAAAGGCTGTGCACACCCACACAGGTGTGCTTTCCTTTAGTCTACTGATTCGACCTCTGCTCGGGTTGATGTTGGGTTGAGCTATGCTGGAATTACAAAATGGTCTCATTTTAAAGTGCAGCAGAAGAGTCAGGGAGATGTCAGTCAAGCACTAAACGCCCACACTGAGAACAGATCTAATCAGGCACAGGTATGTGAAAATAGTGTGGGTGTAAAATGGGTATACAGGGCCTTTAAAGGTCTTTATAAACATACTTATTTTAATCTAAACCATGATCTTTTGATAAACCGAACCAAGTACTTTTGTTTCAATTCACAATATTAACCACATGTTTAAAACTGCGACTGTTTCACACAACGTTAGAATAGGTGCATTTTGCCCCGTCTGAAGCAGTGGGCAACTCTGGGGTCTGAAAAGTGAAGCCAATGTGGAAGTGCCTTAAACTTGCATTCTTCCTAATAACCAGCAGGGGGCGACTCCTCTGGTTGCAAAAAGAAGTCTGATTATATAGAAGTCTATGAGAAAATTACCCTACTACTTCACTTGATTTATTACCTCAGCCATAAAGCAGGGTATGCTTTATGGCGTGGCTACTTTTGCGATTGACAGGTCGCTACGACGGTGTTGTCCGGTCTGGGAGTTGTCCGTGTTTTCATCTTACAACTTTAACCCTTTCACAGTGTGTTTTCAGTTCATGAAAGTTAATTATAACCTTTTTGGTTGTCTAGAAATGTCTTATTTAGCATTTGGTTGTACTTAGCTCCACCCTCTCGTAACACTTCTGGTTGCAAAAACCCAAGATGGCAATGGCCAAAAACCAATATGACGACAGCAAATTTACCGAACTTGAACTATGATCTGAAACATTATAATGGTAGCGATAAGAACTGATAAGGATCAGTTAATGGGCTGATGACATTGGAAATGGGTGCCCAGTCTCTCAAACTGGCTGCACAATGGAGAACCTTGCCTTTTTGTGCGTAAAAGTTCAATCAGATTGAATTCAAAGTGAATGAGGCGCGTCAATACACGACTGGAAGCAAATCTGTGTCATTGAAATTAATGTAATAAGAGAAAAAAAAGTGTGGGTGTAATGCAAGGCATATGCTTTTGGACAGTAATAACAACTGCAACTGCTGATGTCAATGTTAATATTCAAAACATGTGAACATGGAGAAAATTAGGGCAAAATGTCAACACGTTTTCCCTCCTAATTTGTCAAATACCCCCCTTGGTCAGTGCCCCTCGGCATCGGAGGCTGACACACGGTGTACCCCTCTTGCGTTACTTTTGGACGGACCAGGGACGGCGTGTCAATATATGCTCGTTACATGCACGGTGTCCTTTCAAAATAAACTTCCGTTTTCACAGGAAGTTAGGTTTAGGCAACAAAACCACTTAGTTAGGGTTAGGAAACGGCCGTGGTTGACCTTAACTTCACTGACTAACAACTTGTGACTCACGGGATTGACGATAACAAGTCACGTGACTACCGACTGACGTGACAAAATAAGTCAATGTTACTTGTAGTTTCACATTGGACACAAGCACCAGTCTCCTGGGTGAAAGTCTTGTGTTTGTTTGACCCATACACCACGCCTCCAGCCCGCCCTTAGTGGACTCTCACGCTATTAATACTTCGTTACTTGCACCAACCAGCGAATAATGCTGTGGGTGGGTTTACATTGGAGTTAGCTGAAAGCCTGGTTCGTCACATTGTCGCTAAAGGGTGCCTCCGTGCGTTGGTTTCCAATGCCGAGGGGCGCTGACCAATTGGTGGTATTCGACGAGTTGGGAGTGAGAACAGGTTGGCAGAACACAGATGTACAACTGTATTGTACAAAATGGCACCGATGCTCATTGTTTTCAGTGTGATTTTGAAAGTTGCAGCAGACAGACTTTGAGCTTTAGTTTTATCCAGCTGCGTACTAATAGTCCAACTATGACGGTTCTTCAGTTTCCTTCCCACAGAGCCCTAAAAGAGACTAACCATCCCTCCAACACAAACTCTCCTCTTCTCTCACACCATTTATAGTCAGAGCAGGCTATGCTTTTTCTCTTCGCTCTCTCTCTTTTCTCATTCCTTCTCTTTGCCTTCATCTCCGCTCCCTCTCTCTTCTCATCTTTCCACCTCTGGCTCTGCTGCCAGCCATCCTCAGACACACCAGGGTTTTGCTTTCATTTGGTAGTGAGGGATGGGATGAGAGACAGAGAGAGGCGAGAGAGGAGAGCTGTGGAAGGATGTAATGATCTGTCCTGATGAATGCAGTTAGAGAGAAAGTGCTGACGCAATGGAAGAGAGGCCTTAAGAAGAGATGGGCTTAATGCACCAATCACAGAGCTCATCAGATCACCTGTCAATGTTCAATGGCCAATGAAGGTGTTTGAAATATGAGCTGAGCCTCTTTATCAAAGAAATTCATTAAGTAATTATAATCCAACATAATTAAGGATGAGCATTCAGTTGTTTGTTGTTCATGTAAAGATAAAAGTTTTAAGCTTAAGCTTACATTCGTTTTATTAATGCCATCACATGCTCTTAATCTTTACAAGACTGGATAAACATTAGGGATAGAAATTGGAAGGGACCTCATTATACGATACTGCTCTTTATTGATTCTTAAGGTGCTTATTCATAATGTACCACAACTTATTTAATACGGAAATTTTAATTCTAACCAGGAACAATATATGTTTACTTTAAGGAAAAAGGGACACAACCTTCTCTCCTGTAAGAAGCTAATAAGGGCGGTTGTGCTCTTTTTGGTCACATACTTATTTAAAGGACATCTCTGGTAGTTTTCAACATATTTTCCAATGTATTTGTGTCTAAGTGACTAATAAGAACAACAAGTTCTGAAATCGGTCCAGTATTGAGTTAGAGCGCTGTAGACAGCAGCTGCTCTCAGGCTGCTATATGGTGCTATTGGGGCAAGCTGGCACCATCATTTGCGTCCACTAAAGGTGCTTGTTTTAGTCATGACAGGCTCTGATTGTTATTATAAGTGTCTGACATTATGGAAAGAGTCTTGCTCAAGGAGAAGTCATGTTCTGAAATCTGGTGAGGTAAGGTGACATGTTGCCGGAAGACAACGGTGGAATAGTGGAATACTTCCATGGTGGAAATGTGAGTGCCAGCCAGGCAGAGTTTGTAATGTTGAAGTACAGAAAGCATAACTTAGTGTTATTTAAGAGGTTTTCAATGCCATGACTGAATAGTTACACGATTTCCACAATGTGGATGAGGTCTTTCAGTTCGATGACTGCCTGTGTGTATTTGAGTCAGAGTATACGGATATTCAGATTTCACAACGAGACTTCTCCTTGAGCGGGACTTGGACACAATAACAAACAGACCGAATCAAGTGAAAGGTGAGAAAAACGTTTTTTTTCTCTGAAGGATCCTTTCCATATTGTTGTCAGACACTTATGATGACAATCGGAGCCTGTCAGTGGCAAAATCAAGCACTTTTAGTGGACGGAACGTAACTTGCCCTTGCAGCTTGTTCCGCGGCTGCCGTCTACAGCACTCTCCCTCAATACAGGACCAATTTTTTAAATTGTTGTCTCTATAACTCACCTAGACACAAAAACATGGGAAAACAGGATCCAGGTTGAAAAACACCAAAGTTAGTAGAATAAGAAGTTCCAAACCTGAGAAAAGGGCAAAATAAAATAGTACACTGTATTTAGTAGATTGTAATCAATGATTAATTAATCACTGACTGATTGAAAGTATATTAATTGATGACACAAAGTTCAACAGGGGGTGCCGCCATGACTTAGGGGTTAAGACGACGACGACTATGAATTGCAACGTCCGAGGGTTCAAATCGGGTTGGGGAAAAGTTGCAGCAGCAGCAGTATTAGTTTGTCCCCGAGACATCCACTCCATCCTTGAGGATGTTGTCAGCAGCTGGCTAGCATCCAAAAGTGATCTGCCATATTTATATCTTTGAGGAGCAAGTGCTCGGTCACACCAGAGTGTGGCACGGTGAAGGCCTTTCATGCATCTTCATTAAACATGCTATGCTGGAAGCTTTATTGACTGTTTGCGGGACGTGCAGAGGCTACCGTTGGTCACGGCAAAATGGATACAAAGCACTATTGGCGTTGCTTTTCATTCAACAGGGCAGAATAATATAAAATTGGATGGTGCTAATATGATTGCTTCCTAATTGGGCTTTTCCAGTTTGCTTTGTTCACTCAAAGGTCAGAACTATGAAAAACATTTGCAACTGGTCAACGGTGCTAATTTGCAGTCAAAGTTCACCTAAGCAGAACAGAAATTGACTTCACCACAGCAAGCAGATCCATTGATCGCACCGATACAAATTGAAATGCTTTTATTTTGGTCCGAAATGTCAGTTATACAGTAAATGCTGGAACCCTGACAGTCAGAGTTGCGGAGTCCTCTTATTATAAGCGACTTTAGGCTTGTTTTCTTGAGTTGCATGTTGCGTTTTTTTGGGCTTGTTTCTAAAGTGTAGTTGCTTATTTGTGCTTGCTCCTGTCTCTCTCCTCTATAACGGCCTAGTTTGTCCTGTTCCACCATACACACTCACACACAGATGACTGACGGTCGCTCACCAGCAACGCCACTGCTGCTACTCAGAGTGGTGTTGTTGTGAGACAAATCTTTGCGGGGTTGATGGAGTTGAGCTAACAATGCAAGTACTAAGTGGGTGAAATATGGTGAAAAGTTCAACAGACTGGGAAAACTGGGAAACATTAGTGCCAGCCAGACTACGATGTTAAGAAGCGGAGGCTAAAAGTTATTAAGGTGTGCACGTGTGATTTGTCTGTTACAGAGGAATAGAGCTGATGAGAAGACAAGGAGGACAAAAGGGACAAGAAGTTAGAAGTTCTTTGCAAAAATGCAAAAATGAAACAAAATGCAAAAATGTAATATAATGTTCAACTTCTTTAAGTTTAGGAAACAGGAAAAAAATAAATTCATACATATGCGAAGTGATCAAGTGGCTGCCTCTCTCTCATATTGTGGTAGGTAGGTAAGGTCGCTTGTTTTGGGCTTTTTTGGGGGGGATAGTTGCTTCTTTTGGGCTTGTTTCTATAAACCTGGTTGCTTGTTTCTCTCGCAAGATCTGGCAACACTGCTTACAGTGATCAGACTGTGCATAAGCTGTAACCAAGAATTTAATCAGTCCACAGACTGAGCCATTACTCATCATTTATTATTCATCTGTAGGTCTATGAGCATATGTCCATCAGTGAAATGTGCCTGCACGTTTGTGGATTACCACAAAATGTGACGTTGCAATGGTAGCTTTTACTTTGGTCTTCAACCTTTTAAAACCCTCACCACTGTATCATCATCCTTCGTCCTGCGTGCACACACTTATAAACAAATCTTTCAGTGCCACACTTTATGCATTGTTTCAGTCTAATTACAGTATAAAACAACATGCCTAAAATGTCCAAAGAAGCTGTGAGAATCGTCCAACATTAGACGTAAAAGGTTTGCAGATGACAGCGGCATTGTGTGCTCTGAGTTAACTGGTGGTGTGTGGTGTAACATATGGGACTGTCCAGTCTTTCACAGAAAGTAAACAGGGTGGTAGCAAGCCATTTATCTAGATCTGTGAAAACGACACCTCTACAACAGAGCGACATAAACAACGACCATAACTCACACACACACACGCACACATACAGTATGCACTAAACACACAAATACGCGGCAACCTGTTAAAGTGAAATACGCAAGAGTTTGACGTTTACGAGTGTCCGTCCTTATTCCTTTGACAGGCGGAGAATTCAGACAGACTGAAATCATCATCAACATGGCTGCGGTGCTATAGATCTCTCCTCTCCTCTCTGTTTGCTGACTGACAAAGAGAAAACTGGAGGAGGGGGGTTGTTTGGACTGAACTCAATCATTGTGTTTCTGTGTCTATAGTGGTTTGGCAGAATGACACAGAGAAGGAGGAAACGGAGACTGAGAGGCAGAGAAAGAAAGAGAGACACCAGCTTCAGTCAGAGAAATGAAAGGAGGCTGGCATGGCTCTGAGCTCCCCTACAACTATGCATATTAGAAACTGTAGGAGGGGATAGAAGATGTAAATACTCCCATGCGCTGGATGGGTTTCTAAATTCAGAGAGCGAGTGGGAGGGGAAATACTGAGAAATACTGATGAAGGAGACCTGGCGATCCCCCGAGGGCTTGTGAAAAGTCACCTCCAGTCAGCAGTTAACAATTAACACGGCTTAAAACATGAGGGCCTCATGCACGCACACACATGCTACTACACACAGGTTAATGGCTGAGTGGTAATGCTGTGTTAACACATCAGAGCATATTAACAATTTATACCCAATTCACCGCCCTAATATCTCGCCTGAAGCACAGATTAATACAAATCGTCTGCTGTGGGGTGGCGGCGACGGTGGTGGCGGGGTGACTGGTGAGTCAGGTCACGCCATGTATCACCAGGCGCGTCCTAATATCTTGTAGCAGGAGGACAGTGTTGGTGGTGTGGGGGGAGATAATTCCCATGGCAGTGCTGCATTAAAACTGCATGGAGATCAGTGACGGAGAACCAGAGGCGTGGTTTTGGGGAGTAGGAGACAATCTGGCACAAGCTGGTCTCATATCAGTGAGGATGATTAGTACAGGGATGGGTGGGTGGGTGGCGGTGGATGGGACGTGTTACAGATGGAGCGGTTCAGCAGGCGTCACGTCCTAGAGAGACGGTAACACTGACAGAGGAGCAAATGCAATTAGAAAGCGATGTTATGAGTGTTCAAGGCTGTTTTTGTTTTCTGCGCAGGCTGATGAGTGTATCTAAATGGGTCGGGTGATTTTAGGCAGGGCGTATTCTCTGACAGGGATGATTCCCTCTGTGTGGATGTCCACGGTTTTTACTTCCAAATCTAAATTCCGATGAGCCAGATCCCAGTGTTTCCTCCTCTCTCCTTTCACTCTCTATATTTGCGACATTGTGAGCAGGAACCGCCGCTGCGAGCAAACAGTTTCCAATTGTGGTCAGTCACTCATTCACGCTCGCTGAGCTGAGGGATGGTGTGTGATAGGACGGCGAGTGAGAATGTGCTGTGTAGAGCAGCTTCGGCCTTCAGTCTGCTCTCAACCTGCTGTTTTTCTAAGCAGAGGCAGTTTTGTGGCTGACGCTTTAGTTTTGATTGACTTCGAAATGCTTTATATCACATTATTCTGCTACTTCAGCTTTCATTCACATATCTATGCAATAATTCTTATTACTTTATTTGTGATAGTTCTGTTGCGGATACAAAATGGTCTTTTATTTACTTTCGTCGTACTTTGGAACAGTTTGCCTCCAGTTTCTTCTTTTTTTTAACCATGACCACCTAATCTTGACCAAGTAGCTATTATTTTAACCATGATCAATATTTCTAAAATAAAAATGCATCAAATGACAATGTGAAAGGGGTTGTTCGTAATAAATAACCTACAGATAATTGTCACCCAAATCTGCAGTTCCCCTTGGCTTTACAGAGCTTTAAGGCCTTAACACGCTGGTGGCATAATAAATAAACAATACGAAAATGCAAAATACTCTCCTGCAAATGTTATATGTCTGGCTATTATTGTGAAAGGTAAGAATGGTAGGAGTGGATGTGGTCTGCGTTGCCTTTGTCAAGGTTGAAAGGAGTAATAAAGTTTGCAGTCTTGCTTCGGACTACTGAGCCTCCGTGTTGTTGTTTCATAAACATAGGCACAACTCAACCCGTTCCGCACAACGTGGTTGATGCCTTTATTCGCAGTGCAAAAGAGTTGGTTTCAGCTCATTGCTTAACTGTCTGGCTTATTTTGGCTGACTCTCACGGCAGGCAGCTGTTTTCAATAAAAAGGCTCTAAAACCCACTGTACGCTACCTGCTCAGCACTAAAAACACAACCCATGATGTTTCCCTAACCTTAACCGAGTTGTTTAAGTGCCCAAACTTAACCATACAGAACAGAAAATGTTGATTTCTTACAATTTTGGAAGGTACTGACAAATGATGTCATGCGGATTAAAAAGAAAAGACTTATATATGTCGCTCTGGAGGGCAATTATAAAAGGCGTATTTTGTGGTTTTATTTAAAGGACTTGTTGTTTATGCCATTTGTGAAAGGAAGCCAGCACAGAAGTATGAAAATTTTAAAGCTACTGAGTTTCAGCTGTTGTAAACACATGTTGAGTCTTCATGTTTATTTCATTGGGCAAAATATGGAAAATAAGCCATGTGATGCAACTTTGCTGTGTTGCTGCTGGGGACAAGCAAGTGTTCAGTTTAATGTTCTGTTGCCTGACACGCCAGCCGTGGTAGTTAATGTCATTGTGTTTTGTTGTGCTTTGGGAGGGAGGGAACATTAGGACAACTCTACAAGTCTGAGAAAAAAAGATAAACTGCTGCTCTACAGTATGTTTAACTGACAAATTGCTTTGATGGTTTCAACTGTGGCTCATTTATTACAGTTCTCTGGGCTGCAGAGTGGAATATAGACCCAAGTTAGTCTGTCTCTAAATTTGTAGTTGCATTCTGTTTTGCCTAAACAGAAAATTGTAATTATGAAAATGCTGGTTAGCTAAAAATATTGTTCCAATTAGATCTTTTTGTAGAGCCAAGAAAAAAAAAGCTTAAAAAGCATTATTTTTGTAGGCATATTGCGCAGTACATTCTTAGCTTTACTGAGCTTGGAATAAACTATGTGCATGTATGCCATGGCCCTGGACGGGTGCCGTGCTTGCTCTTCCTCTTCCTCTTCCTGTTGTGTTTTTACCCTGCTGCTCTGTAAAGTTCCTCTGGGGTCTGCCAGTGATCAGTCTAGTCGTGCAAACATCAACATACACACACAATATGAGACACACAGCACAGGTAGTACAATGCCGATGTTAGATCATATCCAAAAGTGGAGGAAAAGAAAGAGGTTCTCCCTGCTTATACCTTTACTTATAACTCAAAAAAAGAGAGAGAAATATTTGTCTCCTGTGCATGTTATGTAGGTTATGTATTTAAACCTTTGAGTTATACATAGAAGTGGTGTGGCAGTAGATGGGAAAAGAGGTGTGATGGAGATGTAGACGTGCAGAAAGCGTTCAGAGAGAACAGGAAACAGTGTTGAGGAAAGAGAAGACAGTAGTGGTCGAGTGTGCTTGCCTCCCTTTCTCTCAATGCTAATTTTCTTGGCAGGCTCTTAAACAGAATTTTAATTTGCTCTGTGTTTACGATTCATAACGAATGGTGCCATCTCAGAGGCCAGTGTAATCTAATTATTAACACAAATGCATGGACGTACATGCACTGATGGGCACACACACACGCACTGAGAAACGTACATTGTAATCTAATTAACTTGGCAAGCAGTCTGAACTGAATTTCCATTTAGAAATATGCTCTTTGTGAAAAGAACACGATGGGCCTTGGGGAAATACTTAAATATTTATACATATTAAGTATGTGATTAATATAGTGTATCTACTGTATATGCACTGTGGATACATTTAGTCATTTGAAGCATCATTTTTACTTTGTCAGTTATTTAGGGCTGGGCTACAAGGTCGGGTCACTTTTAAAAATACTGTGTATCTTTACATCCCCAACAGGCAAAAGCTTTTTTTAAATCTAAAAATGCCTGAACAAGAAATCACTTAAATGGGTGAATTACTTAATTAAGTTGAAACATATGCAAAAACAGTTCTCATCTTCAAAAGTATGACCCCATTTTCCTGTAATCAGAGTACTGTATAACCAGCACCTACACAAACGAACAAATACCCGAGGGCGTGTTTATCTCACTGGTAAGTCTATTTATACATCATTATGCCAGTACTTTAATCAGACCTGATGAGGGATTGTCAGCTCCTGTAGCTGCTTTGTCAATATACACCCTTGGCGTTGAATGTGCGTTTACAGAGATTGATTGGGTTTTTAAAAAAGAGCCAACTTGAACCGCCCAGACATCGTACAATCAAGTACAGAATTGATTCATTGTCTTCAATCGAATGACACTGTCATCTCCACAATAGCTGCTTTTGTTCCATTTAAGCATTTATTTTAGGTACTGGCTGCTTAACACGTTGCTCAACATAATAAAGGTAATGTATCAAATGATGAAGAATCCAAACATGGCCGCTCATTCATTCTCATGAAAGCTGCTCAGACAGACAAAAAAAGTTTCTCCACCTTCCTACAGTGTGCGTCCATGACACATTAACATTAGCATCACATGAATCTCTCAAATGCATTAAAATAGCAATATCTTAATATGACTCTTTGTGGCTTTGTGTTTCATAAATGTACCGGTGAGAGTGCCTTCGGTCTTTATGCCCCTAAACTGTGGACCTCACTGCCTCTGGATATTAGAATGGCAAGCGCTCTCTGTATTTTTTAAAAGGAAATTCAAGACCTATCTTTTTAATCTGGCTTTTAATTTGGAGTAATGTCATAGTCTTAGTTTTTACGGGTTAATCATTTTATCCCTGGTGTTTATTTTATTTTATTACACGGCTTTGTTGAATACTCGATTGTGATTGGTCAATCACGGCATTCTACAGTCTGTTATTTCTTTATAGCAGACCGTTGCTATGTATAACAGACCGTTGCTATGGCCGCAGTTCTGATGTCGGACTCTGGCGGACCGTTTTTGTGTCAAATTATTGATTTCCTAAGTAAGTAGCCATGTAATAAGTGCAATAATGTACAGCTAGCGGGTCATTGTTGTGAAATAAACCCCTTCAGGGCGATGCAAGACCTTTTATTTCACAACAATGACCGGCTCACTGTACATTATCCCTTACTTATTTACTTATATTTTATTAAACATCTTATTGTTATAATTTTAAGTCTTGCAAAATTGTATCTATTGTTGTCCACTTTTTGTTGTTTTTATTTTACGTGAAGCACTTGGGGCAGCATAAGAGTCGGGTGATTGGACAAATATATATGCTATCACCGATTGGCTGCGTATATTGCCAGTTGTTTTTTTTTGGTCGATGTTTGTCATTTTATTATGTTAATTTAATGGTTTGCCTCCGAAGAACGAGAGCCCCTCAGCTGCTGCTCAGCGGGCAGAGAGAGAGAGACAGCAGGGAGAGAAACAGCAGGGAGAGAACAACGTGTAGAGCCGGCACATTTTCACATCTAACTCTGTGAAATAAGGGTTTATTTCAACCAAACCAAAGTTGGTGATAGTTGGAAAGACTAACAAAGGTGTTTTTTGGTGAGTTCTATTTCGTTTCTGTCGAGTTTTACGATGCTCTGCCGCTAGAACAGCTGATCACCCAGCAGAAACTATGGCAGCGGGGAGGGGAGGGGGTGTGCGCTGTGCAGACATACACACAGACACACAGACACACACACTATATTGATAATAGCAGGTTGTTGGGCTGATGGTAGCCAGTTGGAAAATGTTATCATATCGCCCAACCCAAGGCTGCATATTCGTATGAAACGTGCTATATGAATTAAGTTGAGTGGAGTTAAATATGTACTGGATCAAATAGAGATAATTCAAAGAGTAATTTGTAAATGTTTGTGATGCTCAGGAAATGTTCTTCTTAGTTTTACTGCTGTTTCTTCTTTAATGGATCAATGTGTGTGGTAAAAATTATTTCAGGGTACCGTGGTGTCACATTAGCTGACAGTTTGGCTGTGAACACTTCCTGGGGGCGGGGCTCCCGTTCATTCCCATGAAAGTTGCTCAGTGGCAATTCACACGAACGGAGGAAGTGAAATTCGGCAATTAGTTCATTTTACAACTTTTAGGACCTAATGATTTAAATAAGGGCTATTCAAGGGTTCATACTGGGAAGTTGATTTACCTCAAAAAAAAAAAATTAGCTGCTAATTTACAGGCATCTCGTTCCAAATGTAAGTCTATGGGAAAAAGTGTTTTTTTTTCAAAAGTTTTTGGGCCCAATGACATCAGGTGACAGACACGGAAGTTGTAATTTTGCCTCTATGAAAATTTGCTTCAAAGCCTGGCACACTTCCCTAGGGGCTTGACATACAGAAAATATTTGGGATTTCCTTCCTTACTGTCCCATCCAAGTGGAGGGAGAAAGCACAACGTGGAGGGGAACAGACTGCTGGCAGAGCTGTAAGCCGAAGATAGGCTTAGTAGTATCTGGTCAGACCAGAAATGTGGTACAGCAAAAATTCACAAGAACATCCTCATGAAATAGGTGGCACTGGAAACTTGACAGGAAGACATACCGGCTACTTGCAGGTTGTCCAATGACTACCATTGGTTGTGGCTACTTATGGATATGAATCGGAAAGCTCCATTGGAGAGGTTTCTCATTTGGCAGAGGAGGGCTATATACTGTAAAGGTGGCTGGAGCAACATGTGTGTGTGTGTGTGTGTGTGTGTGTGTGTGTGTGTGTGTGAGCGAGAAAGAGAAAGAAAGAGAGAGAGACCCCCAGTGGTGGGAATGACATTTGAAAGAAGCCCCCCGCTGGGACCAAGAGAGCTATCTCAATGCTCTGTGTGTCAGCGAAACCACACGCACACACACACACACACACACACGCACACGCGCACACACACATGCACACACACAGAGCTCCTGGTTGTTCAGAGTCAGGCCAATCTGTCCATCTGTTAGTCTGTCAGTAGCACGTCATCCTTAGTAAATGGGGTTAACAGCCACTGCTGTGTTAAGAGAGGCGGGGATAACAAGTCCCCATGCCATTGAGAGAGATGTGAGGGGGTTTGGAGAGGGAGAAACACACCGACAGTGTGAGAACAAGAAACGGTGAGAGAGAGAGGGAGAACACATTATAGAAAGTGTAAAAAATTGTCTGATTTAGGGCCCGTGATTGAGGATAATGGTTTGCTATCCTGCTGAGTTTGCTGTGCAGAGCTAAGAGCAAGAGAGAACGGAGGAAAAATTGCACACCAGTGTGGCTAAGAGAGATTGAGAAAAGGAGGGGTCATTTATGAAATAGCAGTAGAATGAGTTGAGATGAAGAGGATGAGGAGGAGAAGGGAGGAGGATAGATGAAGTGTGTAAAAAGCGATCACAAAAGAAAATAGGTGCCATTTATGAAACAGAAAGAGGGTCGTAGTCTCACCTATTAAAACTGAACTGGATGTTTTTTTAAGTGTAGTTCAGCATAATTGGTCTTCAAACTCACACACACACTGTGAGGCAGGTCATGAATAAAATAAAATAACTTCATTGTGAGTGTGTGAACTCTATTTGTACATTTGTGTGTGTATATGTCACGTGGTGAGTAATGCCTAATTTAGCTGAGTATTTATCAGACTTTATTGGAGTCTGTGACCCCCTGCCTGACTCACTACCTAGCAGATTGGTAATTATTAACATATTAGCACAACACAGCCTCAAACAGGCTGTATTACAAAGCTAGAGAGCACACTAAACACTGTACGCACCGGTGCCTTTGCCGTGCTGTTTCTCGCGTGAGTACTGATCAACCGTCTATTATTAGATATTTCATGTATTTTACCCCAGAATCACTTTTTGCTTCATATAAAAGAGTCATTTTTATATCAAAAATATAAAAATCATTGATTTTTGGGGCAACACCTGCCATCATATAAAGCCCGCAGGTCGACCAAGATAACCAACAATAACAGCAGTAACATGTGTAACGTGCATATTTATTTAGTTTACTACAACATTACCAACATCAGCAGCCGCTCTCTGCACTACAAGAAGCTCAGGATATCACTTGACTATGGCATGATGTCGGTAAAACATGTCCTCACTGTTTTTCCACTTTCGCTGTGTATGTGAGAATGATGGAGGAGGCGAGCAATCGTCATCAAAAGATCTTGCTTACCTTTTAATCCTGATGTGCAGTCTGACTCCGACTTCCTGTTGTGGGAACATGTCAAACCTAGAAGAAAGAAAATTACAGTCTGAAATGATGCGCTGTCTCCATTATGTTATTGCAAACCAGAGAGGTCTGAAACAAATATCCCAATATACTTAAAAGTGCTCAATATGGAATTCAGTGCACATCTATTGCCTCCGCATGGTTCTCAACATGGAGACAGCTGAGCCAAAAACTCACAGCTAACGGTATTAACAGCACGAACAATACAAACAACAGCAACAGTGCTGACAGAGCTAGTGGTGTTGTGAACCGGAGGGTGGGCGCTACGCTTCTGCGACGACACCATAGGTCGGGACAGCATTATCAGCTGTACCAACATATGAGCACAGTGGTGGCCATTAACTAGCCATTGGGGCACAACAGAGACACGCAAATGTACTACCACTGCCACCCAGCTACGTAAACAAAGCACAGAGGAGGGGAGGGGAGGGGGAGAGTGACTTCATTTTCTGCTCAGGTAGACATTACTCCTCTATATCGTTACATTGCAAATAGTTTGCTGCTAAATTAATGCTCTGAATATCGAATTTAGCACAAAATATTCAACACATTCAAGCTCAAATCCACCAGAAACAGCACTGTTTTGATTGTTGAAAAAGGGAATGTATTGAGATTAATGTTGAGTCAGAGTACACCTACATGAGCTCACATTAGGAGCCTAACAGCTAGGTCTCCAAGAAAACTGGTGAAGTGCCTTTAGCTTTTATGCACCAAGCCGCTGGAACATCCTACCCAGTCATGTTAGGTGTGCATCAACACTATCATCCTTTGAAACTAAACTGAAAACATTCCTTTTTAGCTGCGCCTTTCAGTAGTCTGGTTGCCAGTCTTAATTATTATTTTATTCTATTCTTACTTCTTCTTTACTTCTTCTGTTTTATATTGTGTTTACCTATGTATAATGTTTTATCTTTACACTATCAATATAGTGTCTGTAGCTGCTACTTCGTGGTTGCTCATGTGTTGTGCAGCACATTGTGCTTCCACCTGGAATGAAATGTGCTATATAAATAATGTTTGCTTGCTTGCTTAACACGAGTGAATACTGCCAGTTTCCATTTTATTAAATTTGAAATCAGTGCTGTTGCAGTAATACAGCCTCTTTGAATCATTGAGTACAGCATCCATTTAAAAAATAGTCCACAGAATGTGTTTTTTTTAACAACTTTCATATTTTAAAAAGGTTGATTTGAGGGATTAAAACAACAATACCTCAGACAGGATGATTACCACATGTCTGCTTTTTGTAAAAAAAACATGAATAGCAGCAATCAAAACAATCATAATAATCAAACAGTTTTGGTCAGTGGGGCTTCAGCGCTCAGTTTCCCACGTCTTCACTTTTCTTGTCTGAGCAACTACAGCACATAGTCACCAATTACTGCCACCTGGAAGCAGTAATGGTTTAAAACTTGTCAAATTAATTTTCCAGAGTAATACCTTGAACAGGCAACGATTCAGCTGACAATTAGAGTATGCGTTAAATAAAGCCCGACAGTCTGTTGCAGACATCCACGTATCAAGCAGTGCCAAAATAATCATTCCACCATCCTGTCATACGGCTCCGGCTTATATTTATTTCACCATGTGGTCCATATTGAAGAAATGTACTGCCATCTATTCATATTAATTTGTGTAATCAAGCGTCAATGAACTTTTACATTCCTCCAGTAAAATCCTCACACCCCCGTCTCCTCATTACTCCTCTACGCTCAGCTTAGTGCACCGGCGCTCTTACTAATGCTGAGTCAATTACTACTGCAGGTGCTGAGTCTAATAATGGGCCGGGGGTGTGGGTGCCGGTGGGGGTTGGGTTAAGGTGTTTACTCTGTGTGTGTTGTTTTTCCTGAGCTGTGTATTGGCCGACAAGGTTGTCAAGCCTCAAAAAAAAAAAAAAAAGCAAGTCAATTAGGGTGGTGCATAGACAGAGAGAGAGGGCAAGAGGCAAAATGAGAGGTATTAGTATCAAACAAAAGTAAAACTCGAAAGCCCGCTAGCAATCTCTAGAGGCTGCGATGCTCATTTCAGCCCAGGGCATGGAAGTATTGGATGCCTTGCTGTTTGGATATTCTTCCAGCTTTGCGACAAAAGGAGATAAAAATGTCAAAATGATCTCAAGAAATTGCTCAATTGAAATATGTTCTCCCTCTTGGCATAAACGCAGGCATAAACATCTTACTATTAGGGGGGGGAATGGGGGAATCGATTCCCCTATGTATTGCGATTTCTTTTTTTTTTTTTAACGATTTTTAAATAGATTTTTTAATGCCAGAATCGATATATTTGCTTCATTTGAGTCTATCCGGAGGTAGAAGGAAGTTACCGCTTTTATTGTTGTAGTCAGAGTAACGTGACGTCATATCCATTCCGTATCCGTCGACCAAAACAAACCGCAGTCGGCAGCAGCTAGCCGAAACTAGTAGAAAACGTCGGATGGTCCGCGTGGATACGACCTGCAACCTTACATTTTAAATCCAAAATACCACTAATTTGTGAGGGAAATGTCGTCCTTTGATTTTTGGGTTGCTGGAAAAAAAATTTAATGAACAATGCCTGACAACGACTTATATATTTGACTTCAGGACATCTCTGACTACATACATGCTGAAAATCATTGTTCAAAATCTAGTGTACAAGCAGATATTTTGGGGTTAAAAGTGTAACAGTTTGTAGGTTAGATTATCACAAATCTTTCTTCATTTTGGTTTGAGAGTGGCACAAAGGAAGCCCCAGTATCAGCAAAGTTGACATAATTCATTCTCTGGGGTAGAGAAACCAATCGAGAGACATTTCGTGGCAAACTGGCCATTAATTTCTCATTAGTACAAACTTGACAATTTGGCCTGAAGTCGGCGTTTCAGTAAAGGTCATGTAATACCAAAATGGACAGAGATCTTGTGGGGATCATAAAAGTGTGGCCTGACGAGTGGGAATAGAGAAAAGGTCACTAAGATCAGGAAATACAGTACTGTGAAGAGGTCACCATGTGGCCTGAGGCTCGTGTCAGAGGAAAGCTCACGTGGATATTTCCGTCTGCCTGACGGTGATGATAAAGAAAAGGTGAGAAAATCACCGAAAAACCACTGGGAATCATTCTCTGGAGACCATACATATTGAAACGTATTCTCATACAACGGTTCGTATAATATCTTACGAAAAAGTTATTCCTCTTTTTTCGTTCGTTTTCCTACAAATGTCCAGCAACACGTGTCAATTTACCGCTCGTTACATGCATACAGTCGTTTCAAAATAAACTTCCGTCTTCACAGTAGACAACTTCTATAGGTTAAGGCAACAAAAATACTTTTAGGTTTGAGAAAAGATCACGGTTGGACTTAAGTAAGTAACTTACGTGACAAATAAATCAACAATGACTTCTGGTTTCACACAGGACACGAACACCAGTCTCCTGGGCAAAAGTCCGGTATCTTTAGACCCACTCATTGATTTTGTGGTATATACATGAATTACAGTGCATTGCTTTTCCTAGGTATAGCTACGAATGGTTTATGAGAACAATCTGAATATTGACACCAAATTTTGTGGCAAGTCTGTATTAAATGAGATATGTTTCTGTGGACCAAAGTGTTGGATTGATGGACAGACAGCCAGATGGACAGATCAGCCTACCATCATCACTACCCACTGCTAGTGGATCAAAAAAGGGAAATGGGAGGACATGAAAGAACAACGAGAGACAGACAGACACACAGTGGGTGAGATATTAGACTGTGCTTTTCACTGAGATATTAATTGGACTGGGCTTTGCAGGATTGCTGCTTTGTCTTTTTCTCATTAACGGAGCAAATTAAGAACTTTTCAAATCTCTGTTAGCCTGTTTAACATATTCATACTCTGTCTTTCAGTTCGGCTCGCCTCACTTTTAAATACTCTTTGGACAGAGCACAGTCATTGTTTGCTGCTTTAGTTTTCATTGCCACGCCGCGTGCACCCTTTGTTGTACCGTGTGTGGACTCCTTTGTAATGGAAATAGCAGTGACTTCCAACAACTGTGTGAAAAGTCAAAACCCACACGCCAGACTTTGACTTTTGCAACCATAAGACTATACAAACATGCGCACGTATGCTCACAAGCATAGCTGAAGACATGAACAGTATACATTGTAGGTACTTAGTCACAAACGAGCGTGCACACACACATACACACTGTATTCTGGCACACAGTGCTCTTGACAAGACTTATTGTTTGTCCTTGACATTTTCATGTATTTGATGAAAGGCTGGTATGAAAGGGCCATGTGTTGACATCACAAATCTTCAAATGTAGAGTGATTTCTTTGTTCCTTCTCTCTTAGTTGACTCAAGGGACTTCTGTGCTCGGGGTGGACTTGTTGTTAATTAACGACACAGCTGTCTGATTGAAGTGTGTGTATATAAATGTGCACATGAAGCGGTAGCTATAGAAGAAGTGAAGGGGCTTCATACAGCTACCCTTCATTAGTATTAAGGCGAATTCTCACATACAATACAATGCAATCAAAGTACATATTCTAATACAAACATTGGTTGTTTTTCTCTCTTTCAATTACCGAGTTACCATTTCATTCCCTATGTATCACAGAATAGCCACAGGAGACTTAACATGCATTTTCTACACAGATCCCCTTAGTGAAGGAGCAGCTGTGGCTCAGCAGCCAGCCATGCAGTAAGAAACTGCGACTTCCAGATTTGCTATATTTGTGAGTCGCTATGTGTGAGTGTCTGTAAGCCAAATGTGTATTTTTACATGGGTGCATGGTTTTGTTTGTGCACACATCAGTGCATAAATAGAGAACATTAATTTGATAATTCTGATTATAAACTGGTCTTCTGTGGCTCATGGCTATCTGATAATAGTCTCATGGATTCCCCTTTTATTCCCCTTCATTATTTAGTCTGACATCATGTTCGTGTTGCCATTTTCATTTGGCAAAGGGGGGGTTATTTTGTCCAAGCCCTTTGGCAGTGACTGACACATCTGTCCAGGGTTCATTTAAGTGTTATTATTTCTGTAGGTTTAATTAAATCAACCTTTATAGCTGCATTGATCTGATCTACGCTTGTCACCATTTTTCTGTCGCTGTGTTTTTGGATCATGCACGGGTAGATAACCTCCTCATTCTTAATCACACCAAGTTGTGATTGTCAGCGAGCACAACACCAGACCTATTTGAAAAACAGAAACAATGTGAGACTTGGGCAGCGATTCATTGGTCTGAAAGCAGGCTAAATCGTTCTCTCTGTCTGTCTGCACACTTACTTGTTAATGTTCGATATTATTATCACAGTACA
This sequence comes from Sebastes umbrosus, assembly GCF_015220745.1. Taxonomy (NCBI): domain Eukaryota; kingdom Metazoa; phylum Chordata; class Actinopteri; order Perciformes; family Sebastidae; genus Sebastes; species Sebastes umbrosus. Next base: position 21,815,721 of record NC_051274.1, read on the forward strand.
TGTTGGATTAAACACTAGTGTAAATGAGCCTGGTACACTGAACACAGTGTTTCTCTCTCTCTCTGTTTCACAGTGCATGTGAAGGCAGGGACGTGTGAGGTGATCGCTGCCCATCGCTGCTGCAACAAGAACAAGATCGAGGAGAGATCTCAGACTGTCAAATGTTCCTGCTTCCCTGGACAGGTTGCTGGCACCACCCGGGCCATGCCCTCCTGTGTTGATGGTATGTACTACTGTTTGTGTTTGTGCACATTTTGTACGTATCTGCACGCTCCCACTGTCAGAACCACACCTGGTTTTAGTAGTGTCTTAAAATGCCTTTTATGGTTTTTAATGTTGTCATGTTGATTATGCTTTTTGTGTGTGAAAAAATATAGTTGGATTGTCAGTTTCGTACAGTTACAGAAATGGTTGGACAAGCCGACATCAGAAAAGTGTACGGGGAGGGGATTTCCGAAGCTCTTTGACCACCTGACAAGCAGTTATGATGGAGTATATGGGCCCCTTAACTCCTCCTGGTTACTGAAGCCATGGCAAGCTGTTCTATTTACAGGGACACGCACTCACACAGTGTTGAAAATACCAAATTCAGGAGAATGACCTTGACTCAAACAATACCCAGTCAGCAGCATTTTAGTGAAAAAAAGGGACTGGCTAAAAAAAATCGTCCAATCACATTCATGCAGGTGCACAGCACGGCCATTATAACCCAGTTTTTTTCACCATTACTCTTCTGAAATGCTCCTTACCTCCTTATGTGCTACATCTTTTGGTGGTCCGGATTTAACTCATAGATAATGTACGTGTATGTGTTCGTTAGGAAACTGAGAGGTCTCCCAGTACAAGCCTTGTTGCTGCTCGAATTCTTTTAAAGCTCCATCAAGAGAAGAGCCTTTTCTGCCAAATCTAACATTATAACCATCTGCTATAAATGGTCAATTCCCTCACATTCCCAAGTGTCTCTGACTGAAATTTAATGTATACTGTCTGGCCGGTCCTGACGCAGTAATCCTCACAAATATGGCGCTCAAAAACATAACTAAGTGTTATTTGACCCAGAGTTCCTGTACGAACTTTGGGTCAAATAACAAGGCCTACATTATACTGCATAGTGCATACATGTGTCCATTTTAAACTATTGTTCTGGTGTGTGCTACTCCCTTCTGAAAATTTGTATAAAAATGTACAGTATATATGATTGGGGTAAACTTTGGTTTGACAGTGAATACATAGATGCCAAGACTCTCTTGGAGCGACTCCTCTGGTTGCAAAAAGAAGTCTGATTGTATAGAAGTCTATGAGAAAATGATCCTACTTCTCACTTGATTTATTACCTCAGTAAACATTGTAAACATGAGTTTTCAAGTCTTCTCCAATACAGCATGATGTTCATTTAGTAAATTATGGTCCCATTTAGAGTCAAATAGACGATAAAGTAGGGTATGCTTTAGGGCGTGGCTACCTTGTGATTGACAGGTCGCTACCACGGCGTTGTCCGGTCTGGGTGTTGTCCGTGTTTTTGTCTTATAACTTTAACCCTTTCACAGTGTGTTTTCAGTTCATGAAATATAATGTAACATTTTGGTTTCCTAAAAATGTGTTATTCAGCGTTTGGTTGTACTTAGCTCCACCCTCTTCTGTCACTTCTGGTTGTAAAAACCCAAGATGGCCACGGCCAAAATGATGAACTTGAAGCTTCAAAATCGTAGTACATAAACCAACGGGTGAGGTCACGGTGACTACGTCCACTTCTTTTATACAGCATATGCATGGAACAGAATCAGACACGCTACTCCTACTTTCCTATTCAACGTTGTTTCCTGTTTTATCAATTACATTTCTGTGATGAATTCAGAGGAATTACAACGATGATGGATGGCATAAGGTTACATTGCGCGCACAAGCAATTCAAAAATAATGAAATTTCTACTCCAGCTATTAACCAGATACACCAGTAAAGATAAAAGAAACAGAAATCTGAACTATTCTCAACAGTAAAAGTAATCTGTGCTTCACAACCAAGCAAATAACTCAAAAGGCATACAAATTGAATATAATAAATTCCAATATAACATAATGGCTTCTTAACTGAGAGGCTGAATAGGAAAAATGCTCCAGGAGGAGGAATTCAGGGTTTCCTGCTATTATATTGAGCACTTCAGTCAATGTTATGTGAATATAAAAGGACTCACAACATGCATCCTTATAGCAAGTATTATAATCTGCAGAAAGGAAAGTGTTATCTTTCTGGAGCTGCTTTGTTGACAATGAATGAAAGGTTGACATAGATTTTTAGAATTCACAGTTAAATTACAGTAATGCATGACACATGTAACTCACTAGGTGAACACAGTAACAGTATGTGTGAGCACCATTGGTTGTCAAAGATTAACAACAAATTAGACTGTAATCTTTTGTTTGTGATTTATTATGTGTTAATTCAGCATGTATTATTATCAGTGGTGGAAGAAATATTCAAATCATTTACTTAAAGGTAGTGTGTAGGATTTGGCGGCAACTTAAGTACCCTTTCGCTCATTCCTCCCTTTCCAAGACTGCGGTACCGTGAGCCGCTGGGTGTAAAACTGAAGTAATCCGGCGGCTGCCGGTATCGCGGTTTTGTACTCTGCGGCTCACGTTACCACAGTTTGAAGTGTCAGAGAACTATGGTGGTCTTCAGGTAACGTAAAAACACAAAAGGCTCTCTCTAGAGCCAGTGTTTGGTTTGTCCGTTCTGGGCTACTGTAGAAACATGTCAGAGCAACATGGCGGACTCTGTGAAGAGGACCCACTCCCTATGTAGATATGAAGGGCTCATTCTAAGCTAGCGAAAACACAACAATTCTTAGTTTCAGGTGATTATACACTAACAAAAACATAGTTATGACTATTATATTCCATTTATGCTAATAGATCCCCCAAAATGTTACACACGGTTCCTTTAAGTAAAAGTAGTGATACCACACTATAGAATTACTCAATTACAAGTAAAAGTCCCGCATTCAAAATTTCACTTGAGTACCAAAAGTATTATCAGCAAAATGTACTCAAAGTATCAGTGTACATGTGTATATCAGTCCGTGATATATCATTATATTACTGGACCATTATTATTGGTGCATTGACATGTAAACAGTAATAGTATTTAGCTGGTTGAGGTGGAGATGATTTTAAACATTTTATATACTTTTGGGTAGTTAAATCTATAACACAGCATCATATCGTATATACTGATCACATGTTTTGTTTGTAAAATCTTGATCTGAAAATGAACTATAACTGTCAGATAAATGTAGTGGAGTTGAAGTATAAGGTATCATAAAAGTAAAATACTCAAGTAACACAAAATTGTACATTTCTTTAGTAAATGTACTTAGTTATATTCCACCACTGAATCATTTCTAACAAAATAGCACTTTAATACATTGTAAGTGCTCATGGCTCCCTCCACTTGGAAACCGTTTATTAGCCATAAAACTGTTAAATTGCTTGCGGGTATGACTTCAATATTGAGCTGACACAAATTCTGACAGACCTCATAATGATGACTTGATGAAAGTCAGCCTGAGCTTTGTATACTGGGACTTCTCTGCTCAAAGCGGCTATACCGTCTACAATATCTGATTACTAAGAAACCCTCAGACAGTACTGCAAAGTTAGTCTGTTCAAAAAAAGTCTGTCAAAGTGTCACCAATCCCCTGGGAATTATGTCACTGAATACAGGCTGTGTTCTGACTACGTAGTTTCTAAGTTGGAGTGACAATCGCTTAAATACTTACATGCTAAACATGTCATTACCTGGTAACTGGCTGTGGCAAATAACACGTCTTGTGACAGATAAAGAAAGGGCATTCATAAGAACATTCTTCATATATTCACACATTCAGTCAATCAGCTTTTACTGTGGTGAGCGTTCTTTTGTTTCTTTTTTCTTTGTGATGATATTTAATCATCTTCTTGTTCTTGACGTGTCTGGTCTGTCTATGCCTCTTTCTCTTTTGAACACAACATATCCAAGCTGTCTGATGCAAATCTTGCCTCCAGTTTTGTCTTTTTTTCCTACATGAATTGAACATGTAAATGATCCCTTATGTACTGATTAAATTTACATGACTCCGGCGCTCATGCATACAGTAATAATCTGCATTTAAAAAAAAAAAAATGCTCTCCAAAGAGAACTTAACCCATTTTTCTTTATTGCTGAAAGGTTGTCAAAATGTTTTCTCCAGAGAAAAGGTTCTGTCATAATTCCCTGAAGTGTCGGGACATATGGGAATATTTAAAAAAATGATCTTGATATTGATGTGTAACAATATTGAGTATTCAAAATCATATGGTAAGTGTCATATGTTAAAACTCATGTTTTTCAGTCAGCCAGCATTCTGGATTTCAGAAGCCATTTTTGTGAAAACCCACTGGATAACATTTGTTGTCAAAAAACATGAACTTTTAGAACAGTTGGAAATTTAGTTAAAGAACTGATGTGTTAAGGTTTACCACAGATTAGCTCCGAAATTAGTTTGGGCTATCCATAAATATGAAGAGATGGAAGAGATTTCAGTATAGTGTTTTTGAAAAATTTGTTTGAGGAAAAGAGGCTGAAGGAAAACCAAAACCTTCGTACCCATCGAGGGGCAAAGATGAGAGATTGTATTTGCTAAAGAATATTTTGAAAAGATGGTTGTAATATTGTATGTTTTGTATTTTGATCATCACTTAAAACCCAAACTATTTTAGAAAGGTGAGGGGGATTTTTGTATATTTAGTGTCCATGGTGATCTATAAGTCACATAATTGATCAATAAACTGTATATAAGAAAATCTGAAACAACCTCAGACACCACCCAAAACGTTTGGTGAATAAAGCATGGTGTACTGGAGTTGTGCGACATGTTTTCGTTTTGATGGAGTTGAATCAAAGCTCACACTGCTCTGCACCTTGCTATGTGTTCTCAAAGTGAGAAATCAATCATTTATAGTTTGTGTCAGGATCATATTGTTGATGAATTTACGTTAATAGGAAGTTTGTTTGCATCCACGTGGTTTTATGGACATTTTGAATTTGCGCTTAAAAAACTTGCAAATGGGAACACTGTATATTCGAAGAAAAAAATATCACAAAAAGTTGGAAAAATGTGTGTGTTGATAAAAGCAAAATATGACAATGTGCAATGGAAACAGACTTAGCGAATAAATCATGACGTGCATGGAGCATGTGACTTAAACTGAAGCTGCGCTCCACATCGTTTTTTTTATTTTTATTTTGACTGGCGTTCATTTAATTACATCATCTCGTTGCACCCTCTTCTTCTGCAGTAGTTTAATGGCATTAGTGCTACCGACTCTTTATGTTGATGCACCCAACTCCTAATATTCACATAACGGTAGTGGATGTAAATGCATATTAATTCACATTTTCCTTTGCCAATTCTCTAAAAAAAGTGTTTAAAATTCAGATGGAAACTTGGCCAAGGAAAACTTGGAGTTGAAATTCCCACATACACAATCTGGAAACACATGAAAGCACTGAATGAAAACACACCCATAAACATCGAGTCACGTCTTCACCAAACTAAATATTTGCCACCGTCTTCTCCCCCCCCCCCCAGCCTCCATTGTAGCCCAGAAGTGGTGGTGTCAGATGCAGCCGTGTATGGATGGCGAGGAGTGTAAGGTTCTCCCAGACCTCACAGGATGGAGCTGCAGCACAGGCAACAAAGTCAAGACCACAAAGGTTGGTGTTCACACAATCTCTCTCTCTCTGTAATGTCTCTATTTCCCTCTTTCTCACACAAAACACTTCCGCATACATGCTTGCCCACACACGGTCAGGCCCACTGCCGAGTGACCCACTTCCACCTCCGTCGTGTTATATCTCTGTCTTCTCTCTGTGTTATCTGTCTCCAGCCCCTACTGCTTTCTCTTTTTCCCCTCTATATCATTCTTTTTCTCACCTAATTTCTCTCTCTTCACTTTCTCATCCCACCCATCTTGGATCTAACATCAAACAGTCTCTGAAGAAAAACAAGGCCAACAGGAACAACACAAATAAAACACACACACACACACACACACACACACACAGGGAGAGAGAACATCACAATTCCCTTCACTCCCACTTGCCCTGCTTCCCTGCCTCTGACTGGCATGCCATCTGACTCGATGCAAAAGCAACTCGCCACAGCGGATACACCAGAGTGGTAATTGTGCTCGGATAGTTTTTACACTCCTGTTCGCCCATAATACAGTATGTACGTTTTGTGAATGTGTGCGTGTTCTTCTACTTGAATTTCTGCAATTCTCATGTACTGTCCATTTGTCTGTGACTTTATGCAGGCTGTTCTCATACACCGTTCGTAGCTATACCTATGAAAAGTAATGCACTGTAATTCGTATGCAGTATATCCCACAAAATCAATTCATGTGTAACTAGAATGGCAATCGGAGAGCGCAGACCTCCGCCAAGGTGCCTGACTTTAAAAACAGATCACAGCTCACAGCTGGCGGTACAGTGAGGAGGTCAGCTTATTATTAACACAGTGTGTTTCCATGTAACGTATCGGTGGATGCCTCTCTCATTCAGCAGCCTTGGCTGTATAACGTTACACTACGTTGTCTCTCATCCTGTCATCTATACCGCCTTTTTCTTTCTCACCATGGAGGGCCAGCAGCTCCCGCACTTGTCTCGTCACACATCCACACACGTATCGCTCTGCTCTCAGAGGAAGGCGGGGTCACGCGTCCTCAACGCGTCATCGGTTACACTGCGCATGTGTTATACGCTGTGGTCTTAATGCACAGGCTGATCGGAATCATTAAAAGAATTCCTGAATCCGGATCATGATCCGGATCGCCACCAAAATCTGATGGATTGTTCATTGTGCTACACCCCACCCCTCCAAAACATTTCATTCAAATCCATTACGAGCTTTTAGAGTAATCCTGCTAACAGACAGACAGACAGACAAACAAACAAACAAACAAACAAACTAACGCCAACCTTCAAGGCCCTTGGCCTTGGCGGAGGTAATAAATGTAATCGTGAACCAGAAAATATGAAGAGCGACGAAAACCGCGTAGGAAGGAGGTCGGGGTACACGGCATCAGCATTTCTATGTTAAATAGGCCCTACTTTTAATTTTACTTTTAATTCACGGGAAAGAGGATGAATAATTCGCCCCTTTGACGTGAACTTATGTGTCATTTTTATTTTTGTAATTATTATATTATCTATAATAATATAATATATATTATTATTATTGTAGTTATTTTGTAATTTATTGATGTAATTTATGTTGTAGAACAAAACGTTAAAATCTCTTAAGCTTGTGTTAACCAAAGACCTTATTTCAACCATGTAACTAAAAACCCATTTAAAAAACCCCACTGACTTCCAGACAAGGGAACTGGAAGTGCTAAAATGATGACTCATTTCCGAGTTTTAGGAATCATTGCTGTAGCACTATATGGAAACAGTAGGGCTTATACACACTGTACAGTGGCAGAAACAGGTTGAGATAAAGAAAAAGGGAAAAACAATGTGTGAAAATTTGCCATAAATCAGGAGAAATACAGGAGAATTGTGACCCCAGGAGGAAACCGATGAAAAACTCCTGGGAAAATCGGGAGGGTTGGCAAGTATGTCGACACCTGTTGGCTTCTCTTCAGTGACTTGCCCTGAGCAGACTCTTGTCTGACTGTCATAGGAGGGAATTTGCGCGAGACTCACCTCTTGTCACTGTGCGCTTCTGTTTCTAACCTCCATCCTTCTCTCTGCCTTCTCATCTTCCATTATTCATGGCTGGGTGCAGACCTTTGTTTTCTGTCTAAATAATTGATCGAAGGCGTGGTCAGAGGAGGGAGAGTGCATCTCCTTGGGAAAAAGAGAGGGTTAAGTAAAGCGTAAGACACGCGTGGACTCGTCTCTCTTTCCCACTCTCTCTTTCTTTAAAACACTTGGAGACGGTCTCCAGTACACCTGGCTGATTAAGAATTCCTTCCCTACTTTTTCCTCCTGCTCACCTCTCACCTAGCAAAGTGGATCTCACACCCTCAAGTTACACTCTTCCCTTCTCAACAGCTCCTTCTCACCCTGAAATATATTCTGCTGCGCTGGCCCAAGCTCAAATTTGTGTTAGCCTGCTCATAAGCGCTACTGAACTTTCCAAATGCACTGCTCACATCACGGCGAGATAAAGAGACAAAGAGATGGAAATAGAAAACGGCAGAGTGGTCTTGGAGTATGTAACGGGCATAATTGAAGAGAGAGACACGCAAGGGTTGATCAGATATGAAGATGATGTAATTTCTGAATATGCGAGTGCTGTTCAGAAGTTGATTCATATATCTGATCTCATGCATTTAGTTTTATCAAGCCAAAAGAGCGCATTTATAATTTCCTGAACACGATCAAAGCGAACCAGTTTCAGCAACGCATCGCTTTATCATTGAGTCTGTCGTAGTTTGAAAGAGCACAAATATTTGCTGTCTCTTGCATTCAGGTCTTTGATCAATGATCTGTGTGTGTGTACATTATGTGAGCGTGTAAGCTGATGTGTTTGCCTGATGATGAAGAGCGTGTTTTTTTTTCCTCCTCTGGTGTGGTACGTTGAGGTCAAGATGCACAGGCATCCAGATCAATAGCATCGAACGTTCTCTTATAGTCCCATTAAGACCCGCTCGTAAATTGAAATTGACGATGGAGTGAGAGAGAACAAGGATGAGAGAGAGAGAGAGAGAGCAGCGAAAAGGAAGAAAGAGGCAGGCGGAGATGGATGACAAAGAAAGAATAACAAGAGGAGGCAGAGGTGATAGGTAGATAAAAGAATATTGCAACTGGTCAGCGGACAAGGAGCTTATGTTTGTGCGTCTGGGTACACAGAGCAGGCAAGAACACAAAAGAAGGGTTTGGCACTCTCCATCCTCTCCTCCATCCATCCATCCCTGGCCGGGAGCAGAGGAGAGGAGGAGAAGAGGAGGGCAGAGGGAGGAGAGAGGGAGGGGATGGAAGACAGCTCGATCAATGCCAAATAATATCATATGGATGAGCAGACAGACACGGCCGGGCTGCCAAGCCACTGAGCTGTCATACACCGCAAGGCAAGTGTGAGTGTGTATTTGTGTAGATGCACATGCAGCCATATACACACATTAACAAACAAATGACAAGGTGTATGTTTCACTTCCTATATAGAAAGCTTACATCAACACTAAACCGATGTCTGCAAGCACCGTCAACCTCTTTAGGCAACATATTGTGAAACCACCTCTCTTTGATAGAAACAATACAAACAGTGCATCAAGACCTAAAGGAATTTGATTGATGCAGCTTTTACATTATCAAAGAATAAGAAAAAAACTAGGTTTGTCAACGTTAACGATAACGCGTTAACGTAATCGATATTTCAGAGGTTGTAGCGGGCTCAGTTTTTAAGGTTGAGTGAAGATACTGGTATCATATGAAACTCAAAAACCTGAGGAATCATGGTAACAACCATGTTATACTAGCTTGTCGCTAAGGAGTCTAAACAATGCTACTAAGTTACACTACATTTTAGGGAGGAAAAAGTGGCGTGGCCATTTTCAAAGGGGTCCCTTGACCTCTGACCTCAATATGTGAATGAAAATGGGTTCTATGGGTACCCACGAGTCTCCCCTTTACAGACATGCCCACTTTATGATAATCACACGCAGTTTGGGGCAAGTCATAGTCAAGTCAGCACACTGACACACTGACAGCTGTTGTTTCCTGTCGGGCTTGAGTTTGCCACGTTATGATTGGAACATATTTTTATGCTAATTTCATTGTTTTGTGTTAAATCCAAAAATAAATACATACATATGTTTGCATAAACCAAGCATATTTGACCTCTCCCATGTTGATAAGAGTATTAAATACTTGACAAATCTCCCTTTAAGGTACATTTTAGACAGATAAAAAATGTGCGATTAATCAGGATTAGATATTTTAATCGATTGACAGCCCTAGAAAAAACAAATCAAGATCAAACCATTTAAATAATGTCTTTCCATAATCTACTCTCGTGTGACTAAGTGAGTCATAAAGGGTGTGCATAATGTAGGAGCGAAGGGGACATCTGCCTCGTGGCCATCCGAGCAGCCACTAGTGTAGACAGTTAAAGCTTGTGGAATAAGGAATAGAAAATGTGGCACTCATGGGCCTGAAAAAAGCCCGTAGAGATGACACTTGAGCACTGTTCGTGTCTTTTTTGTAAATTGAGATCTAACTACCTAAACCCACTTTCTAATTGGGCACAGAAACTGCCACCTACAGGCATATTTAAACAGGCAAGGGGATGAGCACCTAAAGGGACTAGATCTGAGCACCTTAAAGCATAGCAGGCGCAGAGATGCAGCGGTGCGTACGTGTATTGCGAACTGGCGTGACAACAAACGCCTGCAGACTCTTTGATCAGGCACAGGAGTAGATGCCTGAAGGCAATGGGATCGGGCCCAGGAAGGGTGGCCTGGAGCCATCCAGAGCAGATACAGTAGAACAGTTTCAGCTAGCAGCTTGGAGGAAACGCTCCTCTGAGCTCTCTCAGTGATGGCTGGCCTTCAGACTTTGTTAACTGGCACCACCTGGGTCGGACAAAAGACGGAGTCCCTCAAGAGGAAATACAGAGGGGACAGCATGTGTTGGGGCTAAGAGGGGAAGCCTCTGAGAAACATAATGAGAAAGAAAGACACGCAGGAAAACAGAAGCATAGACTTGGGGAGTCTGGTCTGGTCTATAACTGTACATGCCAAAGCGCTGGCAGTTACACAGCAATTTGTGTCTGTTTGAGCGTTGGCTGCTTGAAAATGTCTCCTAATAGCTTGAAATAAACCAAAAGTGAGTGCATGAGCAAAGAAAATGGAAAGATGGATAGACGAGATAAAGAGACCATGTGATTAGAGCAGCCGTCTCGACAAACAGACGAAATGACATGGCAGCGGGCCAGGCGCTGAGAGTGAGGCATTGTGGGCCGTCTGCCACAATTCAAGCTGTGTCTTGTTTAGTCTCTTGCCAGGAGAGACAGAGACCGTGCTCGCCACGTTGTCGGTGCTCCACCAACAAGAATCACTTCCCATTATTTCCAAATAGCAGAGCGTGCAGCACGACGCTGCGTCGTTTCAAATGTTCTCCCAGAATTGGCTTCGCACTGTGTTCTGTCTCAGACGTCATCCTAACTTTTTTTTTGGGGACTATTTTCAGTGACCCACTTTCTTTTTCCTCCCTGTTTCAGGTGACGCGATAGTCCCGCCCGTCTCAAGAGGAGCAGAAATGGCGGTGGAGATAATTACACAGCACAATGGACATATCGGTGGTGAGGAAACACGCTCAGACGGACTTCTATGAGGAACCAGTAATTGTTTCATTTTTTGAGGATATCCAAGATGTGGAGGCTGAAGAGACAGGACTCTGACACCCTCTTCCATCACCTTAAACTCAACTGAGTGTCCTCGGTCCTTTTACCGCACAAGACTGCATCGCTCACAATCCTTTACTGCTACTACAAACAACAAAAAAGTGAACTATGACCTAAATAACACTTGATTAGATGACAAAACCTTCTTTACAACAATCTGTACTCTTCATCTCTCTTCTATGGCTTAGTTGTGTTCCATACGCATACGGGGAATAAAGGGGACCTGGACTTTAGACGGCTATCCTGCATTAGAAACGTCACTACAAAAAAAAAGGGAGCGGATCCAGAATGGCTGTCTCATGTAGTCGGGATGACACGTTTAAATTTAACTGTGCCACATATGACACACTTTGATGCTGTCAAAATGTTTCTCAGATCTGAAACCGAACCTTTGCTTTTTTTTCAGATTTCACCTCCATAAGAATATTTTACCTTGAATAGTTTGTGGCTTACCACATGCCATTTTTTAAAATGGGGAGACAGTTTGTCAGTCTTCTTTTTTCTTTTGTTTTTTGACAAAGGACAAAATCCTTTCAGGGGTGAGGTTAGACTAATACCAAGTAGATGTTTATGGTATATTGAAACATGTAAACGTGTAAAAAATGGTCCATGGAATCAACGGGGCTAAAAACAAATTGACGCTCTAATGGTTTTAATATCTGTGTTTTTAAACGCCTGTTAACCGCTATTGAGTACATGTGTCAGTATTATATGAAATGAATAAAACCTTTCAAAAGAAAAAATAAATCTCCGCAGTTTATTTCAGCCCTGCAAATTAATCTTTGTGAAGATTCAAGCAAATTGTATTGTTTCAGATTGGTTGCTTGGAGGTATAAGCATTATTGATAACATCACTGTGAATTAATTTCCAAGAAACCTTGAAGCGACAGGAAACTATAGCTGGCTCCTAGAAATGTCATCAATAACTGGTAATTGCTTTCCTGTTATTTTTTCTAATTAAATTTCCTCGTCTTTATTTACTGCTGCTGCTCTGAACACTGTCAACTGTTTTGTAACGGACAGGAAGAGCTCCAAATATGGAATAATGCTCTTCCTTGGCCATTTGCTGACCTCTGTGGAGTCAACAATGGAGAGACTATTACAGGAGAAACTTGTACAGTTGGCTGGAGTCTTCACCACAGAAATCCCAAGCAGGTGAGGAAGGAAAAGGATATTTGTATGCAGCACATTTCAGCCAGGACTCAGGAAACAGACGTGGTTGGTAAACAAGATTTAGTGCTGGATGTTGTGGCTTTACATTTGACATTTTGTGGAGCTTCATCAACAGGTGAGTTTTTTTAAACATTGATTGTGAATAGGCAGCGATACTATGTTTATTACCAACACACATTGTACTGTTACAGTCTGAGCTTTGGGCTGACGTGTTAATGTTAAAGGAACAGTGTGTAACATTTAGGGGGATCTATTGGCAGAAATGGTGAGATAATATTAGTAAATTACTAAGATTATTTTACTGAACAAAATGTGTAAGTATTATAAATGTTTGTTTGCCACAGAGTTTATTTTCTGCAATAATCCAAAATCCAATGGAAAAATCTCATTGGCTTTTTGTCGAGGGAACCGATGCGATGCCAACTTCCGGGTTGGCCTACAAAAATACACACCACTCTATAACAGGTACTGTATATCGTAGTGAGGTATAAATCAGGCAGATTAGATATTTTGAGGTAATTTATAAAGTGCTGGCATCACATATCAGTTTCCAGCGCAACATTGAATAGCAGAGGTGGTAAGCCTAGTATTTTGTTTTCATAATTTTTCATTAATTTTTCATTGATGTTGGCCCTCTTATTTCAGGGAAAGCAGGGCACTTACACTGTAAAAGTGCAAATCTTGGTCACAATCCTTTAATAACAACATTTTAGGGATCCTTTTCAAAAGTGTTATTTCTGTAAAATATCTAGACAGTATATATATTTAAAAGAAATAAATATATAATATCACCATTATATTTTTTGTGATTCTTTTACACTTTAAATAGTGATATTGCATATGCCTCAAAAATCCAGCATTGTTGGGTTTCTAATGCATACCTATATACAGTATATAGAGTGAGAAAAAAAAACATTTCTTGTAGCTGTAAAAAAAAAAAGGGAATAAGACAACTTCATGAGTTCTGCAACTTTGTCACATTACATCAAATAAATATGGTTCCTTGTCAGAAAAAATTTCCTCACATCCACTTCAACTGGACAAGTAGCGACGCACACTATGTACCGTACTTCCAACGAGGACATATGTATGGTATATATACATATAGGGCAGGGTATATGTATGGTATATATCCTGCCCATATTTCTCAATTTCCCATTCCTACTATCTTTGCAAGTCATGAAGTTTGACAAGCAGATGAGAAATTCTACTCAATCACAACCCAGGAGATACACGTACTATCATTAAGTATTACAGTATAATGATGTTGACGTAGGTTTAAATATAGACAGTACAGTATGGTATGGAAAAATGTAATCCAAACAGCAGGATGTACACAACTGTAAGTATGCAACTGCCAGTAATAGATGTTGATGCTGAGTGGCAGGATGCCTCTGTTGTAAACCTGATGACGAAGGAGACGAAACAACAGGGCTCCGACTGAGAAAGTTTCAAACAAAATGTTGGGTTTGAAGCTGTGGACATCTATCTCTTCTCTCCATGACACACTGTCTGTGTTGTGTTGCATTAAAGCCGCCTTTCTCTAAAACGCTTTTCTGATTTGGCTAATCTCCCAGTGGATCCTCTCAGGGGCTGCGGCCTTCCACTGAGCCTCAGTCATTCTGCGTGTGTGTTTCATGGCCTGGGCTCTCTCTGAGCCTCAACGCGTCGTTAGTGCATGTCATTAAAAGATTACAGAGAATAAACCCACATACTGATTCTCACACGTATACGCACAAGAGGCGAGAAACAGGAACTGAGCACGGAACAGATATAATTACAGAGAGAAAAAAATGTGTAAAAGGGTTTTGACATCAGAATACGACAGCCTCAATTTTTGAGTATTCTTGTTAACTGCTCGCACTGTGTTTCTCATGCTACACGTGAATCCAATCATGAGTCAACCATGTGAGGCACGTTGACATTCTTCCACAGCATCATTAATACAAACCCACTCTTGCGCAGTTACACAAAATATTTAACAGTCTCCTCCTGTCTGTCTGGCAGTTCTGATCATCAACACTGCTGCTAAGCATTAATCTAGTTATTTGTGGCTTTACTCTGAATATCCAGACGATGCTGAGATTAGTCAGTGTGCTCTCTGGTTAGCGGTGCTAACAACAGATGTCAGAGCAGATGCTACATCCGGCCAAACGACGACATAGGCTATCCTAGATGCTGACACATAGGACGATGATTAGAGGAAGGTGACACATCAAGGTTTGAATAGCACGCACAAACATGCGTAACCATTTCTGTATGTTTCATAGAGAGTGGAAGTGGAACCAGAACTTCTGGGCTCTGTTCATGAGGTAATGTTATTTAAAATCCTATCCCGGCATTTGTAACAATGCTAATAACAAATATCCTTGGACCTTCTCAACAATATGTGGCTTGCTCCATATATCTAGATAAGGATGGTCCTTTTTGGGAAAACTATCCAATATTGTTTTTTATTTAATATTTCTGTCTTTTAGCGGTCTTTAATAAACACTATTCCCTGAAAGCCTTACAACTTTGGTGGTGAATTTAGGGGTCGCGGTTAGTTCAGATACATCTAATAACAGCAGGACAAAGGGAGGAAATGCTGAACAACTTTTTAGACAACTGAGATTACATCTAAAAAAACTTTGGGGAAAAATTTACTTAAAGAGAGCATTGGTGAATTCTATCATTTTTGGACCAAACCAAGTTACAATGACGTTAGTATCTACGCTGGCACACTTTCATTTTTGTGGGGAAAGTAATCGTTCTCTAGCCTAACTGTTAAAACCGCAAAGGTTTCGTTTTCTGTTAGCAACTACTGTAGTGGGTGCCGATTTGTCTTAGAATAATTAAAGTAAACCCAAGGAAGACGCTTCATTTTAGCATAAAGACAAATGGAAGAAATGCTGAATGAGAGATTGCATTGAGTTACAAGAGTGGTTGGGTTTGGTTTGGTTCTCTGTGCTTTCAGATATCTATGTCCCTCTCCTCTTCGTCGATGTTTGGAAGAACTCGGCCTCCTGCATCGTCCAACCACCTATTCCCACATACTCCCCAACAAGCTCCTCTTGGTATTGGCTCCTGGCTTCTCATGATATTAAAAACGTATTTTTTTTCTCTGTCTTTTATTCAGTGGACTTATCTCATGTACTTTATTATATTGGACTCAATAAACCAAAATTGAAATTAATCCTATTGTTGAACTTTGTATCTATTCATAGATCTTTCTCACTGAGGACATTTTGACTTGTCAATCACAGGTGAACTCATTGTGATTCATTAACAGCGGCAGCATTTCAGTTAGGTGTATCTGCAGAGCTAATTGACGCAAATAAACTTGGCAAATTATGTCATAATTAACAATGCTGTTTAATATTTAATAATTATAGTTATACTAATTATAATTACTAAAATATGCCTAATTTGGAGACAATTAAAAGGACAGGCATGTCATTCAGTAAATAAAAATGTGTCGACATGACTTGACATGTTTGACAAGCATGAATATTAAGCCCGATGATTTATTTCAAGTGTGATGCATCATGCGCCAACAGTGTTGTCATTCACCGTACACAGCACAGTGCCAGTTGACACAGATGGGAAAATGAACAGCTGTAATTGTTCCCTTGTCCAACATGAACCAAGCTGTTTTTCCCCAAACTGTAATGATGCTCCCCTCTGCTTTTCCGTTATCTCCAGGACAACTTTGAAAGAAATTACGCAGGTAAGTATTGGAGTTGATATTTAGCCATTGTTTGCTTACCTCAGTGCTTCTTATCATAGCTGACCTGGGCAACACTGTTGGCAAGGAGACTTAGAAGTATAAAAGAGAACCTATTATGCTTTTGTGCTTTTTCCCTTTCCTTTAGTGTGTTGTATAGTTTTTTTGTGCATGTAAATGGTCTGCAAAGTTACAAAGCCCAAAGTCCTGAAAGTCCTGAAGTGCCTGAAACGCCTTGCTTGAAGTCCTGCTTTTTCTTCTGTGACGTGGTGATGTCACCAAGTAACATATTTGCATAATACCTTCAGACAGAGGGTGAAGAGAAGTCTTGCAGCACAGCCGGTATCAGAAAAATAAAGCATTTTTGAATATTAAAGTATGTAAAAAAGTTGCAGTGGGAACCCAAAGTACAAGTATGAATATGAAATAATAGGTTCTCTTTAATAGTTACTCTACAAATAAGATCGACATTGATGGTGATGGTGGTTAGGTTTACATGCACAGAGATTTCTAGGTTTGTCATATAAAAAGTCATATAAAAAGACATTATTTGTTGGTTACAAAAACATGGCTAACCAAAGTTTTAAAAAGCAACGCGGTCCAATATTATATTCAATATTTACAGAGAGCACAAGTGTTTTTGATTGATAGCTAGAGGCTAGGGCTTGGCAATATATCGATATTATATCAATATTGTGATATGAGACATAGATATCGTCTTTGATTTTGGATATCATAATATCGTACTATGACATAAGTGCTGTATTTTCCTGGTTTTAAAGGCTGTATTAAAATAAATTGATGTAATTTTCTGAACTCACCAGATTGTTCTAGCTGCTCTATTTTTTGCCTTTACCCACTTAGTCATTATATCCACATTACTGACAATTTATCAAAAATCTCATTGTGTAAATATTTAGTGAAAGCACCAATAGTCAACTGTACAATATCGTCGCAATATTGATATTGAGATATCTGGTAAAAAAATATTGTGATAATTGATTTTCTCCATATCGCCCAGCTCTAATACAGGATGATACCAGATTTGTTGTATTGTACCTTGTACCTACAGCTGTCAACGCAAATGGCATTGCATTTATGTGGCACCTTTATCTAAATCAAACATCGATGGCTACCATGCAAGGAGCTGGCCTGACCATCGGGATCAATTTAGGGTTCAGTGCCTTGCCCAAGGACACCGATATGTGAACAGGAGGAGCTGGAGTTTAAATCACCAACCCAGCAATACTTGTATGCTACAGCCGCCCTACTGTACCTGCAAAGGCTGTAAAGAAAAGCTATTCTCTGTATCTATAAAGAGCAACAGCAATTTTAAATCATTTATATGAAGTCTATGTACACAACTTTACCCTATTAAGGCCTGAGTCTTAACTGCGGCCTGACAGAACCAGAAAGTGAAGATGTGGGATATCTTCACTTTCTGGTTCTGCAAGCCTATATGTCTTAAAAACAATTATATAATTCCTGAAACAATTTCCATATTCACTATAACTCAAGGCACCATCCAGTTTGTGTGGTACGCAGGCATAAAGCTATAACCTTTCTCTCGTCTGATTCTGACACATACAGTAGATAAAGACAAGAGAGGATGGCGAGGAAGTGGAAAGTGGAAGTGGAAAGACAGAAGTAATGGAGGGGGAGTCCTGTGATGCTAGTGCGAAGTGACGGCCTAAAAATAATATGGCTTCTGTCGTGAGACTTGGAGAACAGAGCAGATCTGAGCAGGTTACAAATGAACTCCACAGATCAGCGTGACATATAATTCAGCTGAGAGTGTGTGTGTGTGTGTGTGTGTGCGTCTTTGTGTGTGTAAGGTGGATAGCATGCCAGCGAGAAAGAAAGAATGTGTGTGGGACTGATAAGCAGCACAGGCCCAAAGGGTTCTTTACATGGCGGTCTCAACCTGTCACTTTCCTCAAACACACTTCCTGATATCCACACAAGCACACACACACACACACAAAGGCAGATAACCCCAACCCTGACGGTGTCATTCATGTCAAGGGAAGCATGAAAGGAGGTGTTATGCTTCCCTTTTATTCCTTATGAGTCGCTCCTGAATGAGCATTAAATATGAGTCAGAGTGATTAAAGTCGTACTGATGACTCGCACAGATAAGATGACCTCTCATCCTGCCGCATAATATGTGTGTGTGTGTGTGTGTGTGTGGTTGTGTGTGTGTGTGGTCTTGTGGTATTCATTTCAATGTCATCTAGACTCGCTAGCAGGCTGTTGACACATTCTGTCAACAGAGACAAACATAGCCAACCCACGCATTGTGTTTGTGGTCAGAGAAGGCTCAAGAGGCATTTCCGAGAGACAGGCAATTGTCACCTGGGCTGCACAATAGATGACTGGTAAGTGCTCTGTTTTCTCTACCTACACCTGCAGAATGCACCTCCGACCGGGATGTCATCAGTCAACATGATGACTGTTTCTGAAATTTCTCCCAAATTACCTACCAAAATTGTTTTTGAATATCGTTGAGATGAGAATGAGGCCATGCAGCTGGTGAATCAGCTCCTCACCCAGTTAAAACACACTCGTAGCTCACAACCTTCAACGCAATTCTTCAATGCGATGCAACGCCTCGAGTTCAAGCGATTCATAGTGAACGCATTCTAGATTAATATCTTGCACCAAAACCTAAAAATCATGATATTCAGACAGTGAACTAATTGCCTACGGCCCAAGAAGGAAAAGTTAACAGAGTTTGGTTTGTCCGTTCTGGGCTACTGTTGAAACACGGCGTTGCAACATGGTGGACTCCGTGGAGAGGACCTGCTCCTTATAGATATAAATGGCTCATTCTAAGGAAACGAAAACATAACTCTTATTGTCAGGTGATTATGCACTAATGAAATCATACTTAATATTGTATTCCATATAGATCCTCCTAAATGTTACACACTGGTCCTTTAAGGCTGGCCCACACTTGCAGTTTTTTCAAATCTTAACAGAGGTTGAAAATGTGAGAGACTCCACACATAACAACATGTTCTGATAGATTTAAGTTTTGTTCCTATAGTGTGTGGTGAGCAATGATTTGGCTAAAACAGCACACCACACACTAACAGATTCATTCATCAACAACAAGAGTCCTGACTCTCAAAAGTGGAAATCTCTCGAGATCAAATGTGACTTTAGTGTAAACAAACATGCCGTACGATGGGCAGGAAGAATTAGCAATGTTAGTTTTTACACTACTTTTTACTGAAATTTGACAAAGAAAAAGGAAAAAAATATGGATGAAGTCACTGACACACCGTCAATAAACACTTGTGTTGTTGCCACAAACCAACAAGGTGGTGATCCATTTCTGAGCTCCATCTTACTACTACTTTACAGTATGCTTCCTGTTTTGCAGCCGCAGCCGCCATGACTGAAGTTGTTGTCCTTCCTTCTTCAGTCAGCTTGGTTCCCAATTGGCTGTCTTTGCTTTCTAATGTAATGCGTGTGCGTCACACACACAGCAGGATATCCAATCGTAAATATTGGACATGTTTAATATGTGTGAATTGAATCGGTGCAGCCAAGATGGACTTCCGCATAGATCGGGGGATGGAAAAAGGACTCTTAACATACCTCACACCACAGGGATATCTGGCAAGATAATCTTTAGAACCATCGGGTCTTTTCTGTATATTGACTGGAGGTGTGTGCCCAGCATTAATAAGTGGACAATTTATGCTTGATACCAATAAGGTAAAATACATTTCACTCATCAGTTAATAGCACTTGTAATGGGAAAAGTGGCGTCGGGAGTAAGAATTGTAGCGCACATTTGAGACACAAATATTAACCGTCTTACCTCATGTTATGTTTCAAAATGTTCACTGACATTATATACATTTTTCAAAGTGATTGACTACTGGCAAGTTAAACACACTGTAATAAAAAAACAACTCTTGCTGCTGCCATGTCTTTGATTTGGTAAACAGAAAAAGAAGAATCCTTTAAGGATGGTAACACCCACCATTCAAACGTGTAACTACATTTATAAAGCACTTTAACAGGAAAAAAAAAAAAATGTAGTTCTAAAATAACTCAAGGGCCATAACCAAATGGGTTTCAATAAGGGTGTCGGGGCCAGAGATGGCCTGCTGGTCATACTTTGGTCACCCCATATTTCTGTCACCTTGAGTCTGAGATTGAGTCTGGCAGACAGGCCCTTGTGCTGCATGCCTCAGGATAGCTCACAGTGAACTTCTCACTGAATTCCCTGCTGGCTGTTGCTACGCTGTGTCCGCTTATGTGATAAATTATGATATTACCTCTATGGCGGGCTTGATAAAGAAGGGCTTATGGTCTTGCTGCAAATAAGGGGTGTAAGGAAGTATCGTGATATTGATTCTCCAAAACACTATTGATTTTTCATTAATAGTTTACATGCAAAGATCAACTCAGTCAATACTTTATTTAATTTGCAAAGAGATGCGCCCTCTCAGTCTATGTGTCCTCTCAAAGTAGTGCTATGATGCTGGATGTTACAAGGACTGTGATAAATGCAAATGCAGATCCCACTGTTCTGATTGCATAAAAAAGTAAACTTTTTTACTCAGACTTTATGCATATGTGTGTTCTTTATACTATGACAGTTGTCCTTAAAATTAGATTTAGATTTAGTATCTCAACATATTGAATAACCTCGGTATCATGATACGTACCGTATCGCCAAATTCTTGCCAATACACAGCCCTACTACAAATCATAGGTGGGGAAAGTAGCTTTCTGTTCTTTTATCCTTATGTGCAATATCTGTGACAATATTTAGCTAACCATTTTCCTACCACTCCCTTTCTCTCATCCTCTTTGCAAATTTGCAATTCAGAGTTCTGAACTTTGCATGCACTTCTTGTTGAAAGTACGAATGTAGAACTCTAGTTTTATACTTTGAAACTCAGAAACAAAGGAATTACAAAATGATGTTACAGAAAATATGCCGTACGCCCTGAAATTAGGTAAACAAGGAGAAAAATCTCTGGGCTCTTTGAATCACAAGGAGGGTGGAGAAGCAGAATATTGCAGGAAATTATTATTGTAATATCGGTAATTTGTAATATTCAAATCTGCTACTAATCAGTGTGTGGAGGAAGAGAGAGAGAGAGAGAGAGAGAAAGAGAGAGAAACCTCCCCGTCTGGGATGAGATTTAGAGAGACAGAGGGGAGGGGTGTCAGCGTTGTGATGAATATTCAGTTGTTGACATTTAGCGTGGAGCACTGAGGATGTGAGGGTGGGATGATGCCAAGTTAAATAAGAGCATTACAGAACAGGGAAGAGATAGGGGGATGAGGAGAAGTAGAGGAGATTAGGGGGAGACGGGGACAACAATTGTGAGATATCTCACACACACACACACACACACACACACACACACACACACGCACACATACCTACACACACACACACACACTCAGCAGACACAGGGGAGTACGTTTGGGTCGATTTTGAGAATGGAGACCACGGGTGTCGCCACTGTAATTGATGAGAATTGTTGTTGATGATTGTTATTGTCAGTTTGGTTTTTGCAGGCAGCTTAGTGACAGTCTGGAAACTAGATCTGGGTCACACTGCCATAGTCTACTCATTAAGCCCATTCAGCTCCCTCGCTGCACTATCAGCTCACTCAGCTATTGAGATAGTGCGGATGTTTTCCCTTCTCGACTTCAGACGCCTCTCTCAAATTCAGACGCTCATCACCAAGACTGAAAAACCCCCTGCGTTAAATTTGGAGAGGGATAAAGGGAGAGAGGTAATAGATAGAGAAACAGATAGAGAAACAGAGATAGAGAGAGAGAAAGGGGGGGGAAAGAAAGGGAGGATGCAAGGAAACTGTGCCTTTGTGCTGTTGTTTACAGACATTGTTTATTAAGTTAATGACCTCTTTTGCATAATTACAGTCACATACAGTTCTCAGGAGGGTTTCTCTTCTAAACATAGGCTCAACCAGAGAACGTGTCTGTGTTTGTCACTGAGAGAACGCAAACGTTTTATGGAGTGAAATAAGTAAGGAAGCAGACAGACGTGCACAGCTAAATTCATACTGCATGTTTGCGTTACGAGGTTACAGCTTATGTCATGCTGCGGGTTTAACCAAAGCTAACATACACCTCCTCAAAATTGTAACAATGGCAATAGAGATACCTAGTGGAGACCGCACAACTTGATATCACGCCAAAGCATGTAATAGACCCGCATGTCCACCAGAGGACAACGTGTCAGTGTCACATTGTGCCTTGCAGAGACGTGAATATTACACGCCTGTATTAACGTGCAGAAGGGGGCAACAAAATCACTCACTTAGGATCAGGCAAGAAAACCACTTAGTTAGGTCCAACGTCATGGTCACAGACTTCGGGTTAGGCAAGAAAACTTCTTAGTTAGGTTAAGGGAAAACGTCATGGTTGGGCTTAAAATAAGTACATAGACTAAGTAAAACACGTACAGAAACAATGCAACATCAGTGCGGAAAGCGGTTGTCACGTTACAGCCGCCACTACAAAACACGTGACAAACGTCATTAACGTAAAAACAAAACACCAGTCTCGAACACAGGCTTCCAGGTTGAAAGTATTGTGTTGTTGTTAGATCTCAGTTAAAACTTTGTTTACATTTTCGGAGAATGTGGTTGAGGTCTAATTTATCAATTTCTACCTCCTCCTCCTCCTCTTCCTCCTCCTCCTCCTCCTTCTCCTCCTCCTCCTCTAACAACACAGGTGAGGGAAGTGTGGGTGGGTGGCCAGTGTTCTACAGCTCAAAATCTCTCTGCTGCTCTGTATTGCACCGTAGGTCACATCCACTTTCGAGTGATTCAATCAAATCTGAAGAATCTGACGTCATTCCCCTCCCCTTCGTAACTACACCGCACCCACATAATCAATTTCAATCGAATACATCACATTACCTAAAAACTCTCTAACTTTTGTTATACCGTGACTATAAAGAGTTAACGCTGAACAAGAAAGTACACATTGTACAAAGTGGCCTGTGTACACATTCACACACACAAACCCTGTTGAAAATATTGTACACTTGCACCTTTCAAAAAAGGGAGCATGCGAAATTGTACACACTCGAGTACCCCTCAATGAACACTCTCCCAGCTCTACGCGCCGACTAATGAATACATTCCACAACACTTTAGAGTCACTGCAAGATAATGAAGTCTATTTGCATAATTAAAGAGGATGAATCAAAAGGTAATTTACAGTACCCTCTTGTCCCCCCGCTAAAACGTAGGCTGGAAAGGAAGGGGAGGGAAGGAGGAGGGTGGGAGGTGTTGCACACACTTACGTCCTCACCCCGGGGAGCCTTTTTGAAGTCGTGAGCAAGGTGGGGTTTTTAAAACAGGCATTAGAAGAAAATGAACCTTTGTACCTCTGCGTGTCACACTTAATATCGATGGCATCACCCTAGGAGTTTACACACACACACATACACACACAAGCATGCAAAACATAGTGGAAGCAGAGGGGGCGCAATTCTTCAAACGCATGAACACAAAAACCGTCCACCATTTTTCCTTCAATCAATTTTTCCCACCTTTCCACCTACCTCTCCTCTCATTTCTCCCTCCATCCATCCATTTCTCCATCCATCCCCCTCCAAAGCCTCCAGTCAGCAGTCAGCTATAGAATTCCATTACAGTCTAGTGATGCAGCACTTCAAAGCAGGCAGAGCTGCATGTGTGTGTGTGTGTAACTGTGGGAGTGTGTATGCACGTGCAATACAGTGTAAGTGACAGATTCTTTTTTGCTTTGTGCAGGGAATCTCATCATCGGGCACACAACAGTGATGTCCCAAGCCAATATTTATCCTGCAGTGTGTGCAAACGGCTTTTCTATTTTTCTTAATCTGGAATGTGCTGTAAGCATCTTGGGTTTCGCTCAAAAGTGTGATGTCCTGCAGGGATGTTTGTTTGTTTGTTAGCAGCAGCAGTAGTAGGGATATCTCCGTCAAAATATTTGACCAAATGCAGATTTTAAGTAAATTACCAATTGAATTACTAAAGATAACCAATTGCCTGTACTTTTGATGCATCCTACCTGATGTAGCATTCAGGTTTTGTGTTTTTCCTCTTTTTTGTGTTCTTATTATTTGGGCTCTCAGATGGGGGAGAAATGGGATCTGGTAGCAGTGTGGTGAAGCAGAATGAGGAACTTTTTCACAGTTCTAAGAACTCCCTTTTTATTGTGTTGGCACAGCAAAAACTAGAAACGATCGTAGTTATCAGAACGCCGTTTTAAGAGACACTTTTAGCTATTTCAGAGTAGGTACTCTCCCAGCACATGAGGAACCGTGAGTGACGTAGGTGTGAGGTGATTGATCGAACACATGACCCAATGTAGCTAGAGTTAGGTTGATTTCTGGTTTTGCCGATCCGGTTCGGTGTAGTCTGATGCCAACCGGCTGAACAGGCATTTGTCATTATGACACGTTCTGATAAATGAAAAAGTAGGTTACCTATCAGCAACAGGTATCAATGGCATCACGTCCCTAAATCCAGCTTGTATTGTATTAGTAATAAGCAATATGATAACACGATAAACATAATGTTTGTTTATAAACAGAACCACTGGTGTACGACATGCCATGTGCATCTCCTGAGCTGAGGCCGGTGACTTCGACATAACACCGGCAACATGGACATAAGGAGATTAAAATTGATTGATTGATGATTGAAATTCTTTAAATGTAGCACAACTCTGAATGCAGCACCGGCAACCGACATTTTTAAGTACTTGTTAGCCATGTAAACAACAGACAACACAAAACACAGATAACAGTTCATAACGAAATAAATGGAAGAAAACACGGACAAATGAAGTCAAGAATTTAAGTCGTTCATGAGCACACACCCACTGAGCCAAAGGAAGAGGGAGAGTCAAAAAAGTACTTGAAGGTATGTAGTTCTCAGGGGAGATCCCCAGTGGTCATTTCCTTTCAGGGAGTCCCCAGAACTGTTTCGTCCGAAAACGCGTCATGCCGGAAATAAAATAAAAGAACAAGATGACCAGCTCTTACATGTCATTGATTGTTCATTCAAACACTGTTTCGATTAGCCTTTTCTGCATCTTATCTTCACTGATAAACAACTCCACCACAATATTATTTGGTCACATTTCTGTAATTTCCATTCAGAATCTCTTATGGCTGAAAACGTATTTGCTACTGTAGAGATTGAGTTGAATAAGTCAAAGAATAATTAGCAAAAGATATGATTAAGTATAAATCACACCTCTCCTTCAAGAAAAGTCTATTTTGGCTTAATATCCATCTTTCATAATAACAAAGGCAGGGTTTGTTTGGAATCGTTCTGGTATGTCGCTCTCTCTCCAACTTTAAATAACAAGACTTGGAAGTCATCTAAAGAGGCGTGAAAATTTGAATCAATACATCTCCTCCTACTTCATCCTTTAACGTGCAGCAGTGTTAATTGGCCAGATGTTAACTGTGAGTCAGACAACATTTGCCTCGCACTGCTTCAGACTGTGTTAGTGATACAAACAGCCTATAAAGCAGACTGAAACTACATTACTGCACAAATTTAAGGGTAGCATTCCGATATGTAACTCACAGAGGAGACGTCATTAACGTTGTGGTAATTGCGGACAGCTGCAGACAGCGAGCTTTGAAAATGCAAAATGACAGACAACGGCAACAGAATCTGACCGCATCAGCTGAAAAGTATTTATCTTTCTTAAGAAAAAAAAAAGCAGAGTTTCATCTCCAATGGAGTTCCCTTCTCTTCAATTAGATTGTTCCTGCATTTCCACTGGTAAATAATTCACAGGCAGAACCATCAGCAGACAGGCATGGCAGTATAAATGTTTTAGTGTGTGCGTGGGGAGGGCAGTGAGTGACGTTGGAGATGATGGTGTGGTGTCTAACGATGGAAATAGTTTTAAGCCTTGTTTCCTGTGCTTTTAAACATGTCCTGCTCTGTCTCTCCCTCTGATGGACTAGATGAGGTAGAGGAGGTTCTCTTTCCATGTTTTCCTGAATGTAAATGGAAGAAGTCAGCTCCAATGCATGTCAACTAAAAAAGGGCAGAAAACAGGCGGTCGAAAATAGCTGCAACGTGGGTTGGACATCTGTAAGACAAGAAAGGACCTGCAAGACATCCGGCAGTCATGCGCTGCTTTCCTTACATTTTCACACACCTGACATCAGAAGCACATTTGTTGTATGTGTGTGTGTGTCAACAGCTGTTGGTGAGAAGCAGGTCAGCCTCATTTAATGACTTGCTGGTCAACAACAGAATAACTGTGAAGCAGGTATAGTTATATAGTTATATAGGGGCTGGGCAATATGGCAAAAAAATCACAATATTCTTTTTTCATATCTGTCAAAATTGATATATCATGATATGAGTCCACATTCTCTGTATAGCTTATAAGATTATCCAAAGCTTAAAATTCCCCAGTTAGAGACTCAGAACCATAAACAGAAACTCTAACAGTATTCTTCAATCCTGTCTTAAATCACTTTTATCAGTTAAAATCCTTCCTTTTGATGGAAATGTTAAAGTTATAGCGTTCTTGGGGAAGGGTCTAATTACTGCTGGGAGCATTGTTTCAGTAAAAGCCAATGTATGGAAATGTGACATGACATCAATACGGAAGAGGATAAGGGCAACATATAAAAATTTGAGTTCTGAGTTGGGGGGTGGGGGGTGGTGCTATGGCATTTTACACTGCATAAATTAGATTTCAGCATGCTTGCACGTTTATTCAGCCTAACATTGTTGAAACAGAGCAGCTAATATTGGTAGGGAGAGCGACAAGTTAGCCGACTGCAGAGTGTTTGAAGACAGAAAGAGGAGAGACACTAGCACGACAATATATAGCAGCAACATGCAGTAAAGACTCTCACACTGAGCTGAAATGTAACGAGTGCATATAATTAGGTAAATAAAATATTTTCTTTCTTTCTTTGTGGGGCGGGACCCCCAAGGCAATGGTAGGGGAAACACAGTGTTGCATATTTCAGCATCATGGACAGAGAGCTGAGGTTTAATTATCATTAGTCACTTGTTTAAACTTCACAGAAAATAAAGAAAATGCATTGAATTACATGCTAATTTAAAGTAGGTAACCATGAGGTGTTCAAACACAACAAAACAAAAGGCAAATTTACTGTAGTATCAAAGCACTAAGGTCCGACCACGCAGGCTGATTCAATAGCATGAAAATGATTGCAAGTTGCAGCCCTAGATCAAATCATATATCCAAGCAGACAAAAGTCTTCCATCATCAATGCTGCATGCTTCAGTCCAGCAACAAAAAACACAGAGGACTACGAGATAGTGAGAAACTGAAACTGTTGCTGACCGAATGCTGCTTTACTTGTGAGGCCAGAAGGCAGAGCAAGCAAGACCGGGGTTTGGCTGTAAACAGGGTCTGATTCACGCATTGACAGGAACAACATTAGCCGGCACCATTCATGTCGGCTGTCGCCATAGGAACCTCAGGGGAAAACAGGGAAGTTTTCTGAGGTTTGGGAGAAAACACGGATATAGGATTGCAGTGCTAATCGTGGAGTATTTCAAAGCATGACACAGCCTTATCATCCATCAAGTGTACTTGTGGTACTATCTGCAGGTGAAATCAGACCCTGAACTACCAAACAAAAACCTACACCATACAGTAGGTATCTACGACGGGATTCCCGTAACCCCTTGCAACCACATTACATCACAAAATGTGTCCCAACATCTACTCAAAATGCAGGCAACACCTGTTTCCTGGAATCAGTGGTGGAAACACTATGCCTTTTGAATATAAAATAGCTTAGTATGTGCCAACATTAAATGTAAAGACAGCAGAATTGGGATGAAGGATGCAATACACAGTTTATAGAGTGATACTTCCA
Organism: Sebastes umbrosus; assembly: GCF_015220745.1. NCBI lineage: Eukaryota > Metazoa > Chordata > Actinopteri > Perciformes > Sebastidae > Sebastes > Sebastes umbrosus. Next base: position 21,843,928 of record NC_051274.1, read on the forward strand.
CTCAAAATTATTGCAACATGTTATTGCAGAAACCAAAGTAACATAGTGGGTCATACTAGTGTCATACTGGATAGATAAATTACTTGATAGAATAGTGTACAACCAATGTACTGCATGACCATTACATGCGTGTAAATTGCTTGTACAAAGAGCGTCATTTTAACATCGTATTGACTTTGTACCCAACCATGATCAATATCATCGCTCTGCAACCTGACTGACACCTGCCCAGCGCTCTGGCTGTTTGAGACACGGCTATTTGTTTCAGCTGACAGGAGCCCAGGGCAGCAGAGACAGGGAGAGAAAAAAAGAGAAAGGAAATAGAACAGAAAGTGAAAAGACAGAGGACAGAGAGGAAGACGTGAGGAAAGGAGAGGGGGATTTCACTCACATCAGACACAAAATTTACACATTTACGTATAATTCATGCAAAGGGAGGTTGACCGAAAAATTAGAAAGGAAACTGTGTCAGCCTGCTGCAAAAGTGTGTTGCAATAGTACGTTGTCAAATCCACTTCCTGTCGTAGCTCTTTCCTTATAACAGAGAGCACAACCAGACTCTCAGACAGAAGTATAGTAAAGTCAGTCTGTGTATCGATGCAGCGTAATTAGAACAGACAGTTAACGGGCAGGAGTTTGATTAGTCAGAAGCATGAGACGGAGGCACAAACGGCTACAAATTCCCATTTTCTCCCCATGAATTCAACATCTTAATGCCTGCTATTAAAAGAATAACACTAAAACAGGCCATGAAAAAGATTTTAGTCCTTTTTAATTGCATTGTCACAAGTTATCATTATGGCTACCTACCATAGCTTTTCAAGAGTTACGGGATGTGTTTAGAGTGGATATTCCAGCCGTTATTTGACAGATGGTTGATTGAGTTAAGGAGAGGGAGGAGGATAGACAGTGTGAGCTTAATTGTATTTTTTTCCCCTTCATGTAAAAAACAGCAGTTAATCATGAAGGATAGGTCTGCGAGTGTGTTAGTAACTGTCAGTGTGTGTAGATCGAAGACATTGATCGGAGCGGCTATCTCACCTCGCTGCACGTCAGCTGCCTGTCAAATGGAGATGGAGGGTATCTGATACAGTGCTGAATGAATGGGAGACCAGTTTAACGCACACGGAGAGGTAAGAGAGGACGTGCATGCTCAAGAGACGGCCTTGTACACTTCTTCAATCACATCTTGCGCCATCATCTCTCACATGTAATTATATTCTACAGAGGACACAGTGCTGTTTACCTCCTGTGTATTTATATCATATATAACACTGTATGTGTGTATGTGGTTGCTGCCTTTATCTTAGTTCCATATTGGCCTCATCCTCATCTTGTTGACATCTCATTTTCACCCATCAGTTTTCCTCCCGCTGATTGAACGCAGCTGTCAGACGCGCCGTTCGACGTCTCACACAAACATTTGTCCTTCATGTGTCGCCTATGTGAGTGCGACAACCTTGAGACAAGTTGAATTTGTCCCCGTCCACTGACAGCTGAAGAACTTTCTATCCTTCTTTCTCCCTCTCACACAAAAATGCACATAAGCTGCAAAGTCACGGTAGCGCGCACAACGTATATGGACGCAAACTCGCGAGCATCCGCCTTCCTTCTCCCTCTCAACTTGTGATCTGTGGTAAAACCCTGGGGGTGGAAGGTGAGGTGTCAGCAGTGATCTGATAGCGCTGAGGTGGTCCAAATGAATGATTCCTCTTAAGCCTGATCCTCTCACTGCATCCAACTTGAAAATCCTTCCCTGTGTTGTCCCTGCAGCTGTGGAGGGTGAGCGTATAGTCTCCAGGCCAAGGACTTAAATGCATTTCGTCATTAAAGTAGCAAACAATATTTCGGAGGTTGTAGAAGGCTCAGTTTTAAAGCTAGAGTGAAGATACCGGTATCATATGAAACTAAAAAAACCTAAGGAATCCATTGCTACCAACCATGTCATACTAGCTTTTTGAGAAGGAGGCTAAACAATGCTCCAAACTTACGCAAAATTTTGGCAAGGAAAAACTGGCATGGACATTTTTAAAGGAGTCCCTTGAATTCTGACCTCAAGATGTGTGAATGAAAATGGGTTCTATGGGTACCCACGAGTCTCCCCTTTACAGACATGCCCACTTTATGATAATCGGATGCAGTTTGGGGCAAGTCAAGTCAGCACACTGACACACTGACAGCTGTTGTTTTCTGTTGGGCCTCAGTTTGCCATGTTATGATTTGAGCATATGTTTTATGCTAAATGCAGAACCTGTGAGGGTTTCTGGACAATAATTGTCATTGTTTTGTGTTGTTAATTGATTTCCAATAATACATATATACATATATTTGCATAAAGCAAGCATATTTACCCACTCCCATGTTCATAAGAATATTAAATACTCCCTTTAAGGTACATTTTGGACAGATAAAAAATGTGCGATTAATTTGCCATTAACTGTGATGACTATTTTAATTGATTGACAGCCCTACTTTTAAGTAATTTAGCAATATATGGCTAGCTGGCATAACTTTAAACTTTAAACACAGCAGTTGAACTGGAGGACCTTCTCGAAATAAGTTTTAAAAACTTCAATTACTTCTAATTACCATTCTTGCTGGGACATTATTGCCCAGGTTGGCCAGAGCTGCAGGCACGCTCTGTTAGGCTTGAAGAACGCTTAGGGTGTTACAGTTGGGAACAGAGAGGTAGCCTGTCAGGTGAACTCGGCGATGTCGCCGCAGCAAGTTTTAATGAAGAGGTAATCATGCGGAAATTACAGATGAGTAATCACTGATTAATAACTACATGTTTTACAAGGAGGGTCAGAGATTGGCGAGGCTACAGTGGATCCCTCAGATTAACTGCTTTGATTGGTTCGGTTAAAAACCCAGCCGGCCGAGTTTGCAATGACTGGCGTTAGATAAATGGGCTCATAACTTCCCTAAAGTTCCCTTTTTTCTCCACCCTCCCAACCCCTTTTCTTCATTTGTATGCAAAGTCCAATCCCTTAGGCTCCCTTTCCTTCTCTTTAATTTTCAGCCATCTTTTTTTAATCAATTTTCTTTTATCTCGGGGAAGTTATTTTAATACTCCTACATCTTATTTCATTCTCAGCAAGACTGTGTGGGGATATCAATTATTCAATGGAGAGGGAGCTGAGGAATATGTTAATATTGATTAAGCTTTCGCCACACCTAAGAAGATTACACTCTCTTATCACTATGCTAGAGTGCTGCATTAGCCGGGCAAATTAAAGGACACATAGATACACTGTGGTAGATATACAGTGATGTAAGAACATTTGTGTGTCTTCCATGTTTGGATCGGAGATTAAAAGCCTACATGTATTTACGCTACACGACGAGCAGCGTAAAGAAGACATGCCCTGCATTTGTAATGGCTTATACAATGCTTTGAAGCTTAACCCCTTAATTGCACCAAAGTCATAAATTTACAGATTAACCTCAGGGCCAGAGGAAGTTAAACACGCCGCACCGGGCTAAATGAGAGAGTTAGAATCAAGGTGAATATCCACTTCTGCTTCTGTGTGTCCAGAATCATCTTGGTTTATCATGCATTGTGTTGTTTTATCCCAACCATTGTGGTCTCGGTGTCCTAGCTGCTGTTTTATTGCCACGGGCTACAGCATTGGTTTTGGGCAGTGATACCGCAGATACTGTGGCATTTGTATCTCATTTCCCCAGAGTCCTGTAGGGCAGCCAGGAGCTGTGTATCTGTCAGGGTACAAAGCAGCCAGTCAGAGGGCCATGGGAAAAGGGAATGGAACAGAGGTGGGCGTTGAGGGGACAGGATGTCATTGTGTGTTCCAACAGGGCTGTGAGATATGCAAGTGTTTAAAGCTACAGCTGAAGGAGGCTTTAGAAGTCAAAGAGCTGTTTGTGATTCATATAAGCAGGCATACATGTGCAAGTGTTTCCATACACGCCAACGTAGAAGATGTGCACACATGCCAACATGAATGTAAATACGTTTACCCTTCAGCATCAAACCCTTCTGCCCAACCTTTTCCCACTCACTCCCTCTTCATTTTTGTTCAGCCCTGCACCATTTTACTTATTTAGCCAAACATGTGCTCTCTGTACCTCTCTTTCATTTGTCCTCTTTCCCTTGACCATGCACACACACTTATAAACACACACACCTCATGCATAGTGGATATTGGACTGCTCTGCTGCAGTGTAGCAGCAGCAGCAGCAGCGTGTTCCTCCGGCCATTAGTCTGCTTAATCATTAAATGTGTGTGCATGTGTGTATTCATGTGTCTGTGTGTGTGCTCAATGAAGAAGCACCTGTTTTCCCCCCATTATAGCTGTTACACTACACATGAGAGATGTGCTATTTGATAAAAATTCAGGAAAGATCCCGAGATCGTCGCCGAGACCATCAGTCTGCTCGCCGTGTTTCACCAGCCTGTCTGCAGACTGCGTGCAGATGTTGTTTTGTTGTTTTCCACAAAAAGAAACAAGGAGAGAGGGAAGACGTGAGGGGAGGAGAAGGACATGAGAGAGACAGATAAGTAAAGATTGAGACAGGAGGAGGGAGAGGGGAGGAGAGCCCCCTGCTCTGCATTAATTCTCTGTTTGCCAGTCAGAGCATGCTCTTTCCTATGAGATTAGACTGATAAAATGCATGTGTGTCCACACACACTCCTCTGTGTGCATGCATGCATATGTGTCTGTGTGCCTGTATATACACACTCACACCCTCCCTTGTGAGATTAGGCTGATTTGTCAGTGATGCAGGAGTTCATCCATGATTAATAGCCCAGCGTGCTGGAAACAATGTTATTCTGCATTAGCTACCTGTGGGATGCTCCGTACGACTGCATGTGTGTGGATCGGTGTATGAGTGTGAAACAGCATGAATATCAATCCAAACATCTTGTTCCAGACGCATTGATGTTGTAAGCATGTTGGTACACAAGTCAGCTGTGTGTCAGTGCTGCTGCTGCTGCGTGTTGTGTACAACCTCGCTGGTGTGTATTATTCATGAGCTCCCCCATCCAGTTATGTGACTTTGACAAACCTCTAGGAAAACCAAAGAGCATCAAAGCTTTGCACATGTGTGCCTATCACCTTTCGGTGAAAAGTGGTTTGATTTGTTTCCTGCTGAGGTCACTGGATTATCACCTTCTTCACTATATCACTAAATATACTGTAGGTGTGCCCCCTGGCAATGCCACTCTGGAATACTACAATGAATTCACAAAAGGATCGTGCGGCTTTTGCGGCCGCTAAACCTGCACAAATAAGACGAAAAGAAACCGTGTGATTCTCAGAGAACCCTCAAAGGGTGAAATGCACCCATAACTGAGCTGCCAAGCAAATAGCGGCGGCTCCAGTGCTATTTGAACATATTTAAGTTAGGTAATATGCATTTGTTTGGAGTAAATTGGCCCCTTTCTCTGCAAATGAGCCTCATTGCAAAAACAGTGCAATTGAAAAAGAGCAGCGCTGATAGCCACACGCAGTTACAGTGAAATTATTAGCGTCTTCAGAGAGTTGGTGGTAACTGAAGTGCATTTATACGGGGCGTCCATTCAAACTGATTTATTTTGGGACGCAGTGAGAGGATGCAATGACAGTTGTGTCATGAAAAATAAATGAATAAAGCTCCCCTACATGTCCTTTTTGAAAACACAAAAAAAAAGAATGAAAAATATTATTATTATAATAACAAATAAAGAAATTTATTTACATTTTTCCCTTTCCTATCTTAATTGCCTTCGGAGGTTTGGATGGAAGTGGCCCCTCCTGACAAGACCTCTGGCTCAGGCCGACTCTCACTCCTCACAACCGACACATTGGCCTCAAGCGCATTTAAACTTTGCCACATGGATAATTGCAATCAGATGCAAAAGAAGGGCAAATTGCATGCAGCTGCAAAACTTTATGGCCGTTTGTGCTATAATATCATTAGTGCAATATCTTTTGTGAATCGGACCTTGACACGGGGCAGATAGAGGTTGCAAATGATGTGCAATTCATGGTGCTATCAGCAGTAGCAGCAGTTGCGAATTCGCCCCTGAAGGTATGAAATATTGAACACTCCCAATAAAAGTTATTATCTCCTCATTAAATTGCATGTTTCATATATGAATATGCACGATAACCACATTGCAAAAGACTGAATGAAACGATGAATGGATAAGAAAAATCATTTAGGGATGGATACCGAAACCCGGCATTAAACCCCCGGGTTAAAAAGATGGTAGTATTTATTATCACGCTGAAGCCTCTGCTCTGTCGGGGCTGTGGAGGAGCTCTCCACATACATACACATACACATACACAGTGAAGTTAGCGAACAGCAGATCAGAGAGGCCGCGTTGGAGACAGCGAAGTGAACCAGGTGAAGTGAAGATTACCGGAGTTGACGACAACTACGCTCGTTACTGTGAGTAAGTGCAATAAAATCTTAAGTATAAAGCCAATAATTTATCAATATATCCGTTCAACAAGCATAAACATGATGTCAACATATAGAAAAGTGATATTGTAATCTGCTCTGTCTGCAATTAGTTCTTAGTGAAGGCTCTGAATGCTCTAGCAAGCAGTGTTCCAGTGTATGTGTCTGGGGATTTTATTGTGAACGGTGGAACGGTAGCAGTGAGGCGGTGATGCACTGTTGTTGACAAGGTTGGAATGATTAAGTTGTTGATAACTTGGTCCAGACTATGAGCCCCCGTGTTATTATTTTAATACCTTCATAAAGTATAGGTGCAACTATAAAGTCGTAACTGTTTAGCTTAGTTTGCCACGTATCTTAAAATTCTAAAAATAAGGAAAATGCATAAGTAGTGAATCATTTCTGAATGTCAAATAAAAACTAAATATTAATATGACATACCACTTTTAAAGCTCAGTGTTCAATTTTGAAAAATTAACAGATTTTGTTTTGGGAGCTGAGTGGTTAAATCTTTCAAACATAGAAATCTGTAATCTTGTAGAGTATAAGTGTTTTACTGCACCAATTATAACTTCTGAACATTGTTGCATTAAAAGTTTAGTTAATTATTATTATTTAGGTGAGTTTTCAATTTATTTTCATAACATGCGCCACTCATTGTCATGTTGCCTGACTGTTGATGGTGACTGGTGGGCTGGTAGTCCATACTAGTGGGTTACCAGTCCACTAAACTTCATAGTAAGGGGTGACACTAATTATACCTACTGGCTATGTGAAATTACATTACACATGCATACATACATTTTTGATGACATTTGATTTTACAATGAAGTCAAAGCTAATTGCAAAGTGGAGTGATTAGGAAAAACCAAAGACTTAAAGAAAACACCTACAGGACTGTCTGACCAATTTAATTTCCCAAGGCTTTACATAAGGCTTCATAAAGAGGCACTATTTAAGAGTGTGTGTTCTCCAGTGAGTGTGTGTGCGTGTGTGTGTGTGTGTTTGTGTGAGAGGCCGACTGATAGAGACACAGCAGTAGATGGGATAACTATGGGAAGCAGAGTCTGTGAAGCCAAGGAAAGAGGATCAATACAAAATGTACTTTGTGGAGACTGAGAGCCGAGAAACTCTGCAGCCAATTAAATAGAAAGATCAGAGAGAGAGAGAGAGAGAGAGAGAGAGAGTAGTACTAGTGGTAGAGACCCTCTGATTAACGTCCATTATTCTCACTATGTACAATACACTGAGCCGACCACACCCAACCTCACCCCGCTATTAAAGTGTGTGTGTGTGTGTGTGAACCCTTAGGTCAAATATAGCAGAGTTCATCACTCAATCATTCATGTGGTAGTAATACAAACTCAACAAGTCTTCAGATCTCTCCCTCTCATTCATTCATGCTCATAGGAGACCGTGACTCTCCCAATCAGCTTTAATTTTCTTTGAGCCTGCTTCACTTCATTTAAAAACGAACCTCCCGCAGGCGGATGTGGGAGATGGTTGTTTGCATGATCCTGTTTGAATTTATCTAAAATTTAAAAAAACATAATAGCATTCATTCTTTTGATTCTGAGTGTTGCCCCTTTCGAAAATAAAAAAAACATAATAGCTACAGTAGAGCATTAATTCTTTTTGCAACAGAAAACTAAGGCTTCTGTCTTTTGTATGATCACGTTGTATGCTCGCGATGACGTCATTACGTTACGTGCGGAATAGAGTTGATACCAATATCGGAAATGCATCCGATACTGCCCAAGATTCGGGATTGAGTATCGGCGAGGACGCCAGTCTATTCGCCCTTTCCGATCCCATAATTTATTAACCCAGATTAGAATTAACTTGCTTAACCGCAATTCAATTCTTCCCTGCTGCTCCAAAACTGTGCTGTCGCCATGAATGTATCATGGCTGCCACTGGCAACTACTGTCCACTATCCATACATGGTCAGTAGCAAACAGCTGTTAAACAATGATAAAAATAATAATACTAATAATAATAGCTATATATTTTTTTATCACGCTGGTATCGGATCAGTACTCGGTATCGGCCGATACCGCAAGTTCAGGTATCGGAATCGGTATCAGGAAGGAAAAGATGGTAAGCGAATCTCAATGCATAGTTCAAATAACTTATGGAGTGTTAAGAAATATTTTATTCATGTTTCTACATTTAGAAATCTTTTGGATCAATATGTTTTTTGTGTTTATTTAGTAACATTTGTCAAAAAAGCATGTCCAATTTTTTAAATGTATGATACAATTTCAATACTTACAAATATTGTGGTTTATTTACTTATATAACCTTTTAGCTTAGGTTGTACAAATTTTAGGGATATGAAGCATTTGAAGAATTTACTTCCAAATAAGCAAAAATACAAATGTAGGCACTGGTGGACCATTCCTATTGTCCGTGTATGTTCAAAGGGTTAAAATGGCATTCACCTTGATTTTCTCACATCATCACATGCAAACATGACGCGCATACACACACTCAATGTACACTCACGCTCGCAAATAACTGCCACAGCGAGCCGTCACGTCATCCACATTTCCTGAAGCAACGGCTTGACTCAAAGCCCTCTGTCACTTTCATCATGAGAGAGTATCTATCGAAATGACTAACTTCTCTCTCTTCAACTTCTGCTCCTTTCGGCAGATGCATTCATTTTTCAGAGCCGCGCATGAATATTTCAGGGCTGAGTGACAGATCCAGTGAAGAATGAAAAGGGAGAAGGAGTAGGGGGGATGGGGAGGGAGGTCCAGGGAGGTATGGGTAATCACATTTGGTTTTGCAGATCTCATAAATGACTTAAACCCTGCGGATTTCAATCAGACTACCTAAATCTTCGTCATCTTCATCGATTTCCATCTGCGATTGCTCTCGTTCTCTCTCTCTCTCTGCATTTTCCTCTCCCCTCTTGTCGGTACGATATCTTACAAGTCTATGATGATCCAAAAAAAACTTTGATGGTGGCTGGGAACTAACTTCACTGTGCCCGCAGTGGGTGTGCGTGGGGATCGGGATAAGAAACATTTTATTTGAGGAGTCCAGCAGCCGTTATCCCACAGCTCCCATTTTATCAGCAAACTGGGATCAGTATTTCCAAACTTTCCACGACAAGTAAAGGCATGCAAAATGTAACTTAATTCAGTGAGCGCACTCAATAGGACGATCTGACTTCCCTCCAGTGACTTATCAGTCTAAATGCAAATGACGTACTGTATTCCTTAACGTAGTGATGGGAGATTGGGTTCAAAGAGAGCGATAGCCAATCATGAAAGATCTGGAAACAAGGTTAAAAATACATCCATTTCCAAAAGTGGCAGGAAACATGTTCATGTTTCTTTATTCTGCCTTTGCACTTTAATTGATTTATTCCACCGCAGATACACCAGCCGTAACAGGAAAAGCACGTTCCCAATGCAGGCGGGTAGGAAATCTGAGCAGTTGTAACCTGTATCGTTGAGCTTTTACAAATACAGTCAAGGAGATAAGAGTAATACCCCCTGCTTTCTTGGAAATGGAGGTCTGATTTACAAACACACAACTGATATAAAATCCATTTCCCTGGAAATAGAGGGAATAATCTCTCCCCCTTTAATGCTGCAACGAAAGGAGCTGTGTCTGGGGGAAGGCAAATAGAATTGTTTGTTGGCTGTGTAATGGTTGTGTGAGCGTTTGTGGATGCGATGGTGGGGCCCCAGAGACTTTAACAGATATTTGGCCCTGGAGATTCTCACAGTAGAAAACCACTGCGAGGCTGATATATACATCCACCCATACACACTATTGCGCATGCGAACACTTCTTTGTACGCATTAGTCAAGTCTTTAGGGTCTGTGTTAACTGCAGGCAGTGCCAGTGGTCCACTTTACTGGACATAAAACAGACTGGACTTCAGGGATTCACTATACATCTGAAGTTAACTCTGTCTAAACTACCTTCATTAATACATTTTAAGTAGCCAATACAGGGGCATGGCTCTAAGGGTGGCAATTACAGTCTGAAAGTATATATCTCAACAATTATTGGACAAACTGCTATTACATTTTGTTAAGATATTTATGGTCTCCACTGGATGAAGCCTCCTGATTTTGGTGATCCCCTGACTTTTCCTTTAGCGTCGAGTCACTCTGGTCCGGCCCCTCCTCTTACCATCCATCATCTCATAGATCCAATCACTGCACAGTGTTCTGCTTTTGCACAGCTACCCATTCATTAAATGTCCTTTTTTCCTTATTCTCTATGTTGCTAAACTTGCAGGCACCCACCTCAACTACACCTTCCATACATATATGCCAACCCTCACAATTTTCCTGGGAGACTCACGTTTTTCATTGCTCCATTGATCTCACTGCTTCCATTTCTCCTGATTTATGACAAACTTCCACACTTCTTTTTCCTTTTCATTATCAGAACCTGTTTCCGGTAATGTACAGCATGTTTAAGCCCTACTGTTTCCACTGTTCCACAACAATACAGTTACAGTTTCCTGGCATGTATTTCCAGAACAGAAACCGGAACATTGGATAAAGCAAGGTTCAAAATTCTTGTTTCATTTGGTTGAGAGTCAAAGGTTTTTAGAGGGAATTTTGAATATCTCTTTTTCTCACTCCATAAATCAGAAAACAGTATCAACAGCCATAAAAAAATATATATATTTATATTTTCACCATTTGAAATGATGTATAAATCAGGCTATGAATGATATATGAACATAAAACACTCTGTAAAAACCTTCAGAATATAGATAGGAATATAATAAAAAAGAAAAGGTATATATAAACTGGAAAAACAAAGTTTGGAAATTTGTGTTTGGTCGATTATTTCTCTGTTGTTCCAATGCTAATTGGCATTGTATTTTACATCGTTGGAAAGCCTGTTTATTTACCTTCGCAATGATGTCCAACTTGTAAGGATCATCCATTTGTGGGATGAGCAGTACAGCTGATTATGTGGGTAGCGCCCAAGAAAAATTTGCCAAAATGCTCCGTCAATGGTAAACAGTGTATTCTCCTGTTGGTATTGACTCTTGTTTTGAGTTGTTTGGTGGATTGGATGATTGAACTCTCTATCAGTAACAAGGAACAAACAAGACATATTGTCAATTTTACACTTTATTCATTTAATACACCGTCAGGAGCCTCAGTAGCGGTGGAAGATCCATACGCAGCCACAACAGCCTGGCACCTCCTCCTCATGCTGGTCACCAATCTGGTCACACGTTGCTGTGGGATGGCGTTCCATTCCTCAACCAGGATTCGTTGCAGGTCAGCCAGCGTGGTTGTGTTGGTCACTCTAACATGTACAGCACGCCCAACCTGATCCCACATGTTGAATTGGGTTGAGGTCTGGACTCTTGGCAGGCCATTCCATTCTCTCTACTCCCACATTGTGGAGGTAGTCTGTGATAACCCTGGCTCTGTGGGGGCGAGCGTTGTCATCTTGGAGGATGAAGTTAGGTGCCAGATTGTGGAGATATGGGATCGCCACATCTCCCTGCATTGAGATGGCCTTCAATGATGACAAGCCTTGTTTTGCCAGTGAGGGAGATGCCGCCCCACACCATGACACTGCCCCCACCAAAAGCTGTTACTCCATCGGTTCAACAATCAGCATAGCGTTCTCCACGTCGTCTCCATACTTTGACCCTGCCATCCAACTTTGGCCGACGGAACCTGGACTCATCACTGAACATGACATTCCCCCACATGTTCAGGTTCCATTGTCTGTGTTGTCGACACCAGCGCAAACGGGCCTAACTGTGAAGATCAGTCATTGCAGGCTTCCTGGCAGCCTTATGAGAATACACTGTTTACCATTGGCAGAGCACTTTGGCAAATTTTTCTTGGGCGCTACCCACATAATCAGCTGTGCTGCTCATCCCACAAATACATGATCCTTACAAGTTGGACATCATTGCGAAGGTAAATAAACAGGCTTTCCAACGATGTAAAATACAATATCAATTAGCATTGTAACAACAGAGAAATAATCCAACAAACACAAGTTTCCAAACTTTGTTTTTCCAGTATATATATATATTTATATTTGCAAGACACTACAGGTGAATGGGATAAAAAAAACAAAAACTAATAGATACCACCATAAAACTTCCCCAGTTGATTACTTACATTACAATTAAAATTTCAGAAAACTTGTAATACAAAAAATAATTGTACAATAATCGTATGATCAAATATGCAAATGAGGTATTATCTAATGCTAACTTTTGGTGAATTCGGGAGAAATCTACAGACACAAATAGACAAAATAGTAAAATAAAAACCTAAATGTGTATTTTGGATGTTTTCTTTCCACTAGTCTGAAAGAAGAGGATAATATGAAATAAAAATAGCCCCAAATCTCAAAATTGACCAGTGCATGAAAACACTATGTTTTTCTCGCCTTAATGGAAGAAGTGAAGGAAGTACAGAGGTGGTCAGGGTGATTGGTGGGCGTAAAGAGCACAGGACTTTCACAGCGGAGACCGGGGTTCGCATCCTGAGTGCATGCAATTAGATTTACCCTAGGGGATCTTGATTTTGGTAACATGTAAACACATCATTTCTTGTGATTTTTGACGTTTTCAATCGCTTACAAAGATCCCAATCTTTCCCTAACCTTAACCAAGTGCTGTGAGCGGACATTATAAGAAAACAAATAAGAAATATGTTGTCAGTGAATTTTTTGCAGAAACATTTTGCATAAACATTGTGCGACTTGTCTGATACGGTCATTAAAAAGTTTCCTCATTATGTTGATAAAAAAGGTGGCATTACAACATATTTGTTCAGATTAGATTACATTAAATTATACTAGATGACTTTATAAATCCCTGGGATTACAAGGCCATAGGAGACAACATACTGTTTGTAGACAACACAGTCATAACAGAACAAACAGAATTTCTAGGAGACTATTGTGTTGTTTGGCATTTTTTGATTTTATTAGGTAGGATACATTTTAAATCATCATTTTCAGTATCAATATTAATAGTAGTAGTAGTAGTAGTAGTACTGTAGGTCAATCCACTGGTTGTGGTTGTGTAGTTGTTGTTGTCCATGACCTGATCATCCGAGTAACAGTCAAGGCACTTACAATGCAATAAATAATGTGCTCATGATGACTGTATTTTAATCAGCCATTCAAATATATGTGGCATGCTAGAAACTGCGTCTAATCATTTTATTTAATAACTGAATAGTATTTAGCAACTCGCCACCATAACAAAGTACTTGCTTCTGTAGGATTAGCAATGAGATCTGTCAAGGCAATTGTACAAACAGCACAAAGCCTGCAGAACCATCCAGAGATCCTATTTTCTCTGCAGAACAGATCTCATGTGTCCTCACAGCATCAGAATTATCACTTGTATTCAGTTCTTGTCCTTTGATAGAAAATGAGAGATATGAGTAAAATAACAGCTTACAAATCAAATTAAATATCAGATGAAAGGTCCTGAGTTTGTAATTTCACAGCTCTAATATCTAAAAGCATGTCTTGCTGAGCTTTGAGCACTTCAATTTAGATAAGAAAATATTTTGGTGCTTTTGATAGCTTTTCCAGTCTGCTCATTTTAAAAGATTGCTACTTCCAATGTCCACTTTTAATGAGTTTCTTGTCAAGTAATTGTAAGAATCTCAGTACTTTTTGTAAGAGAGAAAAATAATCTAAAATTTTAGCTTACTATAAACTGTCAAATGTCCATGAATTACTTATCTTTGAAACTTTCTTCAGGGATGTGTGTGTATGTATGAACATGAATACTAGCATATACAGTAGTTCAGATCACATCTTCTGCCCTCACAGTAACAACGAAACTGGAATCACAAAAGTAAAGACTTCTTGTGTGTTTAGATAGGCAAAGCGAATTTTAAAAGCTATGCAGCCAGTGTGTCTGTTGCTATAGCTAACAGCCAATGTAAAGTTAGTACTTTGGCTGTTTGGAGCCAATAAACAACAATTCAGTGGCCAAAATTGCATAAATGACACAAGGTTAAAATTTGTTTCGCTTTGTGTCTGAACACAGCTGTCAAATTATTTCCATTGTCCCTTTTACCAGGAAGAAACAAAAGCACAAAACACATCATGTGTAATTGACGCAAATTTGACCGCTGTGCCATTTGCCCCAAGCACCCAATCTACCAACTGTACAATAGTATCAAAACCTGCGCACATAAAAACCAGGCAAGTCCATGTGATACGAGCGCACAGAACAGTATCCGCGAGCGGAAAAGCATCCTCACGAGGTAGCATTTCTGCTCCCCTTACACAAGGGCAGTCCCGCGAGCATGAAGCTGTGACGAGCTCGAGCTCAACCCTCCCTGCACGCTCTCAACTGCTTCATACTCACTCGTCCATCAAGTTGACTTTTTGAGACTTTGGAGGCGATGATGGAATAAACAGTAGCTGATGTCTCCACTCCAGCGGAGGGACCAATGATAATGATCATCTCGCATGAATCTGACCATGTGAAATTTTAACTCGCACATTCACAAAAAATGATCGCATATGTGACCATTTTAGTCGCAGTCAGGAGCCCTGTTGACGAAGACTGTATGTAACCGTGTCAGTTAAACTGCTTTAGAGCTGCGCCAGTAGCAGTTGCTACTAATGTCAAAGAGTATAGAAGCAAAGAGACGCAACTCTGGTGTTTTTTTTTACAACAGCCGCTGCCGCCATTTTGGACTGAAAACGCTTATTATATTTACAATATTTTATTTTCAACACAGGCCATTTTGGTAAAATATGACAATAGAATAGAAATATTTTTTTTTTCTTTTGTACGGCACTTTTTAGGCCAACGTTTAACTGGCGTCGGGTAGTCGCTTTCAGTCCAAAATGGCGAAGCCTAGCTGTGCTCCTGGGTGCTGATGTTGCAATGGACTGAACAATTGACTTTCTTGGCAATATACATGCTTTGCTAATGTCCAACTGAAACTTGGTGGCAGAAAAGATGCAACTCTAATTTTGAATAAAACTTTGAGTATATCTGAAACTCTCTGCTATAACGGTGAAGATCAATTATCAACATGAAACAATCGAGATGAGCAATAGTGCCTTTAAATTTTAAAAAGCCTTTCACTTGAACAGCAATTTGCAAAAAGCGACCAAATCAATGTAGATACCATTGATAACAGTGGCAGAGCTGTCAAGAATTA
Organism: Sebastes umbrosus; assembly: GCF_015220745.1. Classification (NCBI taxonomy): domain Eukaryota; kingdom Metazoa; phylum Chordata; class Actinopteri; order Perciformes; family Sebastidae; genus Sebastes; species Sebastes umbrosus. Next base: position 21,859,506 of record NC_051274.1, read on the forward strand.
GCAGCGCTGTCTCCATGGTAACTGCTGAGTGGAGCCGGCAGTGTTTTCACCGACCAAAGACCTGCCTTTGACATCATGCCCTATGTAGTTAACCCTTGATCTTAGAAACACACACAGGGGCACATTCACATGAATAATCACACACACACCCCCACACACGCATGTGAGCCCACGTGCACATTCACACTGAGTTGAGCTGGAGTTGACTGTGAGCCATCATTAAGCCTCTGACATGTAGCATACAGCACTAGTATCCCCCAAGGCCCTGGCTGAGGTTAACCAGGCTTTTCACACTTAGCCTTCCACTCACAGAGGAGGGTAAAAGAAAACTCTAGTGGTGCAGGAACACATGCTTTGACCAAATTCAATGTGGAGGGAAAAAAAATCCTTCTCTGGGAGATTTCCAGAGGATTGTCTCGTTAGCTGAAGTGCAATTGAAATGCACACAGCTATAAACCCCCGATACAACTCACTCTTTTTACCTGCTCTGAAATCTCACTGAGGGTGTTCTCACTTTTACACATTTAGAAGTTGTGGTGGAAAAATCAAGCGTGCACAGCGGGAGCTGTTTTGTAGGCTGAATGTGTCTCTGTGCATATCTTCTTCTCTGCGAAGACTTTTATCCTGAGCTGCGGCGGCTGAGTGATGAGGGAAAGGTTACCTCCAGCCTTTTGTTCTAGCTGAGCTCATTGGCTAAAAGTGGCATGTAAATTCAGAGTGGATTAGCATATATTAGCATTTGGTTAGGGATTTGACCAGGGATTGGTGGAAACTTGGAGTGTAGAGGATGAGGGATCCAACTAGGTATGACAGGTGATATAAGCCAACAGTATGTATTTCTACTAGAGCTGGGACGATTCACCTATATCCCGATTTGATACTAGCGCGATACTTGGGTGCTGATTTGATATGTATTGCTATTTGCGATTCAGTATATTCAGTATTACCATTTATTGCGTTATTTATTTGACTTTTTTTAACACTAGGCAATGGGAAAAAAGTTGAATAACAAACTTTTAGGGACTTTAAATTAACTTTAATTAATACAGTAAGAATGTTTGATTTTCAGCATGTATGTAGTCAGAGATTTCCTGAAGTAAAATATATCAGGATCATTGTCAGGCATTATTTATTACATTTTTTCCAGGAACTCAAAAATCAAAGAATAAAGACATTTCCCTCACAAATTAGAGGTATTTTCTTTTTAATTTATAAGGGACATGTAATGTTTCATACTTCTGGTTAATAGAAATCCAATCAATCTTATTTCCATATATGTATTTTGTATATACAGTTCCCTTTGTTAACATCTTATTTTGAAAACCGACGTACTCACACGTGTATACTGCCGCTAACTTTGTCAAGTGCGTCGCTAGGTCTGCCGTCAGCTCCGTTCTCTTTATGGTCAGCTCCATCGGGGCCGTTTCAATGTATTTAACATAAATGTCAGTATATGGGTGCTCTACAGTTGTAGCGTCAGCCGATTTGACCACGGAGATACGAGTGACGGCTGGCTTTACTGCACGTTAAAAAAATAAAAATAAAATCGCGATACATGGTGAATTAATTTTTTTCTCACCCTTAATTTCTACACTGCTGTTGTCCTCTCTGATGTCTGGAGTCCAGAGTGACATTTAAGGGCGCCAACATATTATCAGTTTTAATTGAATCAATTCAACTACTAGTGCGGTTCGTTTGGACAGTTGTGAACGCAGTAATCGTACTCTGGTGCATGTGGACCAAAACAACCGGTCCAAAATTGCTTGCAAGAGGTTGTCTCGGACCGTTTCCAAGCATACTAAAACGCAGGCTACCTGTGCGGACATTTGTTGAGATGGAAACAGGTAAACGACAGGTTAACAAGAGTGGGAGAGGACTGACCTGGACATCTGCAGAAGTCCCATGTTTGCTTGACATCTGGGCCGAAGATACAGACATACAGAATATGCTAAATAAAGTCCACAAAAATTGTGACGTTTATAAAGTAATTCAAGATGAACTGGAAGAGTGCGCACAGTAGATCAGTGCCAAGTCAAAGTAAAAAAACATAAACAGCAATATATAAAAATCTGCGATTCCCTGTATAGAAGTGGCAGCTCTTAAGACGAAAAAGATAAACTCGCTCTTTACACAACCCTCAGCAACTTAATTTTTTTATTTGGTTCTGCTTTAATTTGTGCATTGTGAAGCCGAACCAGACTAAACAGAAAACAAACCAAAAGTATACATTTCACTGTGATTCAGGTTAGTCAAACGGACAATGGCTTGTGAAAGTGTCGTAAAATATTAAGCCTGCTAAATATCATTCAAATAGATTTTTAACATAGGTGAGTAAATCAAGTATTTGTTAAATGTCAAGACATCTTTCAATGCTGTAGTTGTGACAGTGAATAATTCTTTATTTTTGCTTCAGTCCTCGACTAATTCATAACAACACTTTATAACGTGGAAAAGCACAAGGCACTGAACAGACTGTGTTGTCATATTAATCAGATTTCACTGTTGCCTCCCAGCTGTCGCCGTGTTCATGTGTTGTCGTAAAAAATGTGGTTAGTGCCACGATGGATTTCCATGCGTTGTACTGCGTTGACTTCAGGGTAAACTTTGTTCACAATTAGATGTAGATTAAAAGTTTCAGTCCTCAAAATCAGTTTCTGCCACACAAGAACTGTGTTATTATGAGAATATGGTCAATAAAAAGAGTGTATACATGGGTATTTGTGTGTTTCAAAACCACTGTAAGGTTGCTAAGAAGCTCATACAGTCATACAGAAAATGACAATTGATCATCTGCATGATGCATCAAATTGCACACCCCTGCAAAACCTCTGAGCTCACTCTAAAAATCAGTCTGATCTTCCACCTTTTCTCTCAGTAAAAAGGTCTCTAAAACAGTTTAATGGCATCACTCTCTCCCCTCCCTCCCTCCCTCTCTCACCATCTCACATATTTAGACACGCTGTCAGGGAAAATTTTAGTCAAACTCCATCTTCACGTCAACACTGTTAGGTGTTAGAGGGCTGATGACCCATTAATAATGTCTCACTACTGCAGTGAAAGCTATGGTGGACTTTGCTGTATTATACTGTGGGCATTGAAGTGACAGCGCGCAATGTTTGTGAGCTGCCAGTCAGGCCGGCTGCTGATTTTGGGCCTAATCCACAGGGAATTCAACTGGAGCACAATTTAGCTAGAGAACTACAGTCAAGCAACTCAAGTGCCTCCGACTCCCAGCATCCCCCAAGGCATTCCAAGGAGAATAGTGTATGAGCTCCGGGGAAGATGAGGAAGACTTTACAGTCTTTCTGTTTGTCTCATTGTCTCCCATTAGTGATCTGTATTCAGAGAAGGGTGAGCCACACAGAGCATGACCCATAACAGTCTCACGGCAGTTCGTAAAATAGTCATGAAATTGAATCTATTTGATTTGTGTACATACTGTAGGTAGGAATTTCCCTTTTTTTACGCTATTTTTTGTGCGTTTTCCTACAAGCAACATGGGACGCACGTGTCAATTTCCATTTCAGTCTTTTCAAAATAAAACTACTTAGTTAGGTTTAGGAATAGATCTACTTGCAAACTACTTAGTTAGGCTTTGGAAAAGATCAACTTGGTTAGGCTTAGGCAACAAAACTACTTAGTTAGGTTTAGGAAAAGATCGCGGATTGAGTTAAAATAACACCGGTTGTAGCGTGACTTAATGACGGAAGTCACGTGACATATAAATCAACTTTGACTTGTAGTTTCTCACGGGACACAAACACCAGTCTCCTGGAAGAAAGTCCTGTGTTTTTTGACGCACATGTCAATTTCCGCTCCAGTCTTTTCAAAATAAAAAATACTTAGGTTAGGTTTAGGAATAGAATAGCTCTAGGTTTACGAATTCACCAGTCCGGTGTTTTCTGACCCACCCATCCACCCAAACTTTCTCCCTACGATGCGTTCGCCGCTCTCCATACTTTCCGTTTCACAATTACTTGGATTATATACAAATTGATTTTGTGCTGACCACCACGAAAAAAATATTCTATTCGTGTCTATGTACATGAATCAGTACATTAATGTTTGTGAGCATTTCACGAACTGCTTTGCGACTGGGCTGTCATACCCCAACCTCAGACAGCTGTGGACTGGCAGTGCGTAAAATCTCTCACAGGCAACATGTCTGTGTTAACTTGCAGTGACATGATCATTCCTATTTTTTCTTTGGACTGGTAAAGTGCAAGTCACAGTACACAGAGTGCTGCAACTGCAAGAGACCGAGCAAAATAATAATATTTTGTCCTCATCCGGGTTTACAGTACAAGAGAGGAGAGGAGAGGCACTATGCACCCAAGTTGGTCTTACAAACTGGTGGAATAATTACAAAATAAATAAAAGATAGCTCTAAATGTATCCCACTTTTCAGGCTGTTTATTGCATATTAACCCCACCACATGCTATTACTGTAACTATTACATTATTATAACCATCATAAACTCTGATCCACATGCAGTGGAGAGACTCAGCCTGTGGTTAACAAACTCCATATACCATCCCACTACGCTCCCCATAAAAGACTTAATTTGTAAGGCCACACACACACACACACACAAACACACACACACAGCTTTTATGCGGCGGGCATCCATCACTGGCAGTTTTACCGCGACTGAGCAGTCCAGACATCCAGGAAGGAGAGGGGGGTTGAACCTGGAACTTTCCCCCACTGACAGAGCAAGTCTCTGGGGCAGAATGGTGGAAATGTGGGGTAAAAATGTGGGTCATGGAGGGTGCATTAGTGCATCTGTGCCTGTTCAAATGTGTGGGGAGAAAAACTCCCGAGTATTAGCGGAGTAGAGACATCTCTCAGATGCTGTAAACCAGAACCAAGATAAAAAAAGAAAGAAATTAAAAAATGTTAGTGCAATTATATGACGTACGTACAGACCTTCATGTGGCAATAATACCAAAAGTAAATGTCATAACCAAGCCACAAGGCTGAGCAAACACACACACACACACACACACTTATAAAAGGGAGTAGATTCTCTCTGGGTGGGTAATATTCAGCTGACAACTTTATCACTGCACAACCTCTGAGGATGGGCTTATAATTCTAGAAAAGAGCCAAGACACCAAAAAATTCCCACAACGCCTTCTTATTAAAGGGTATAACTCAAATGCCTCATAAAAGCAGTGGACATCAGCATGGCGGCGGACAAACAGACACACACATGTAGACATTACACAAAGACACTACAGTAAATATGTTTCGCAAGACTTATGAGACCATTAAAGGTTTAGAGGACAAGGTGGAAAAAGTGTAACATTCAGCGTTCAGCGTAATGATGCTAAATCAAGCTGCATTAAGTTCAACAAGCACGCAGCTTCTAGTCTCTGTGCTGGTCTCAAGCGAGTCATGATAGCAGCCCTGGTTAAATGAGCAAAATGTAAAATGTTAATGTATTTTGAGAACTTTTTTTCTCCCCCCAGAGTGAAACCGCAGTACTTTATTTAGACCCAGCTGTGTGCAAGTGAGTGTGTGCATGTGAGTGCATTTGTGCCTCCCAGCCTTCAGCATTGTGTCTGCAAATCATCTGTCGGCCTTAGATAACCAACTCTTTATTGGGTCACCCTGTTATCAGCCACAATTCTGAAAGGATTTTAAAAGGTCTGTTTCACCGTAATAAAGATTTATTTAAACAAATGCATCGGGCTTCATTCCGCCAGAGGTAAAAACAAGAAAACATCTTTAGATTAAAGGAACTGAACTCTGCCACCTCTGCACATATATTAAATCACTGAAACAATTAAACTGTTAGCTTCTGTGGAAATTTGCAAAATAAATCCATTAATTTATAAAATACATACAAATGTGCAATGCGGTGAGTTAGCTGGATAGCAAGATAACTAATGGGGGAAAGGTACTTTGAACATTTGAGCCGACAGTGTGGGTTGTGTGCAAACTTAGGGTTTAAAGTCAACAACTAATTTAAAAAAAAAAATGTTTTACAATAAAGAATGAATGGGAATAAAGTACTTAAAACTCCTCAATTAGCATGCCCAATCAAGCTACATCCCACATGGAAACAGCTCGCTAGCAAAAACTCGTAGGTGTAAAGTTATAAACTGTGTACTTTGCCTTAGGGTACTATCTGCTGGTTAAATAGCTATCATTAAAAATATAAAATACATTCACTCAGGTAATATAACCACTCAGTAATAAATTCACTATGCATGCAGAGGGTATTGATTTTACTGGATTCCTATTTAATAGGATGCTGGCAAACGTTCACTATTAAAAGGAATTCATTTTTAAATTGAAATCGTGCAAAAATCCTAAAATTCCTGAACTTAACGTCTCTTGAAAATACCTGAAAATTTTCCAAACCTTTGCAACCCTAAATTTGCTCAGTAACAGATGATGTAAAGACATGATTAAGGAACCGCTGAAGTTGTTCCTCTGTATATGTCAACCATCTGTTTGGATGTTCCTGTACCTGATGATCCTATCCCCTTCAGGCTTAGACAAGTTCAAACAGAATGCCAACTCAGTCATACCTCCATTCAATCAAACTGTCATAACCAGTCCTGTTTTTGGTCTGCTGATGTTTTCTTTAAGAAAATCGTCGCTTTATTATCCTTTATTTTATCTATTTTGATGCATGGTTGATTTCACTTGAAGAGACGGAGCAGACACTGCACCGTAACCGGAGCCTCCGCGATGGTACATTAACTCCAAGGATTGTAAAAGCGCTCTGTGTACATTTTCAAACATCTTTTCTTTTATTTTTTAAAATCTCGTCAACATGGATTCATGTTTGATGTGGATTCCATAGGGACTGGCAAAGACGTAAAAGATCAACCAAAACTTCTGGCACTGTGTGTCATACTGAACTCCCCCACTGTCAGGAACCGGGTTACGCTGCCTAGTCATGGGGATCCATATGATGTACAGCAGAGAGTAAAATATGTACAGTACAGTATCTGCGTAGTCTGTGGCAGACAGACCGCATTCGACAGGGAGTATTCGAACAGCTTCTGGCCCCGAGGCTGACGGCAAAGAAAGGTGACAAAGCTGCACTCTTACCGTGCCCTGAGCATCAGTTAGCTGTTGGGAGAATCGACTTGATACTTTTAAGGATTTTGCCAGTTTCTTCCATCTGTTCATTTTGAGACGAAAAGCAGCACATACTGTACAATACCCATCCACTGTAGACACCCTCACACAAAGACACAATGGATTAGTGAGAGATATATTTCTAGGACTATGATTGCAGCAATTGCTCTCAGTTATTACATTACATGGAAGCACAAATAGCATAAGCATTGCTTTAAAAATAGTCAAATAAAAAGATTTTATGTTACTGCAGATCTGTCAGAACTATCTAGGAAACATACAGATAGCATAAGGCAGCGGTTTCCAGCCTTTTGATTTGACCCCTTTGATTTTGACAAAAGGATATCAGGCTGCATGGCAATAAACTGTGAGCAGTTCAGTCAAAGAGATTGTTTCTATAGGCCTGGAAGGGTAATACTGTACAGTACTACCCAATAAAAGAAGCAGAGATTGGAGAAAAGTCTGACGAATAAACAAGGATTTCTCTAGCAGATTTTTGTTTATATTTTTTTTGTATTTTAAAACATACACAGCTCATCAGCTTGTGACCCCTAGATTAATCTATAATAGCAAACCCTTGTGAGGGTCCCGACCCCCAGACTGGGAACTGCCGGCATAAGGAATACGAAAGCTGGACCTCTGCCCAACAGACAGCAATATGATCTAATGAGGCATCTGTCACATATGGAGAAAACCAAATGCCTGTAATCTAGAATAACAGTTTCCAATCATAAGGTGTTGGATGCTGTTATATAGCGGGCACCTATCTACTGAGAGTCACTCCATCCACTGATTGCACTGTGTAGTCAGAACAGACAAGACCTCTATTCACACAGGACTAGTATTACCAGGGGACCTCTAGTAATTTGTAACTAGAGACCATCTTGCAATGGGATCACACTGGCCGGTGGCCCCTTACCCCCATACTTCTGCCACCTTTGTTCAGACCACACCTAACTTCCAACTCAGCCTTCATTTTGATCTCAAATAGGCTACACATCTGTAAAGTTTCATGATGCTAAATCGGGCCAGAGGCGTAAAGTGTGTGTGGGGGATCAATGGCCCCTTCGACCCTCTTGCTTGGACCACACCCATCTTTCATTTTGATCTGAACCACCCATCTGTAAAGTTTTGTGACTGCATCTCGCAGTCACAAAATCTGTCCACAGACATATAAAAATACATATACTGTATATGGCAAAGTATTCAAAACCGCCTCTGTGGTAGTTCCTGTTACAGTAGGTTTCTCCAGGACCACATTTTGCCATGGTGACACACAGATAGACTCACAAGGTAAAAACAACACCAGCGTCACTGTTGCAGCTGGTAATGAAAGTTTTGACAGAATTTTGGGTTCAGATTCAGGAGGCGTATCTCGCTACCAAGCATGGCGACTCATTCGCAGAAAGAGCACAGCTCAAATCCATCAGAAGAGCAAAATCACGAAAGATGATGAGACGGATGACATGCATCATGGCAGCATGTGGTGAGGAACAATTTTTCTGTCTTTCAACAGACTCAACAGATATTATGTGGTAGCCTATTAATAGTAACACTATATTCAAGTAAACTACAGACTTTGCTTATCCCGCACAAACTCACTGCACAAAACATAGAGGTGTGTGTGTGTTTCTCGGTTGGGGTTTTCTAAATCACTTGAGGTCCCCGAGGTGAAAATTATAATGATGTATAAAGTTTTCACCTTCACTTTCTTCTCTCCCTAAAGTAAGTGGAGGTTTTTTGATCATGAAAAATGCTCCAATACATAAACTGTGTTAAGGAACCACATTAAAGCAACACTGAAGATGTTTTGAAGTTAAAGGGAAGGACCTAACCTCTCTGTAGAGGTTTGAAATCCATATATTCTCAAGTGTTTCTGTACCATTAATATACTGTGTAAAGGCAGGTTAAATGGAAGAAACAAACAGACAGAGAGAGAGAGGTGAAACTGTGAAAAGAGTGCTATATATACTGCGTTTCTATAGATGTCTTGGAGATAATTGAGTGTTACTTGTCTGTCTGAATGACTGATTGCGGCAAGCTTCATTAGCCACATCACCACTGACAGATGTGCACAAGTCTGTAAATCTAAGTGACAATCCAACCGTACGCAGTACATGTGTGAGAGCATTTAGGAGGGTACTTTGCATCTAAGCATGTGTAAAAAACACACTCTCATAGGCTACTAGAAAATCATTGACTTGTGTTTAATGGTTTAGTAACTTCTGAAATGTGTTCATGAAAATGGTACAGTATTGAATACAGAGCTGGAAAACTGTTCTGGTTGCATATGCGATGAGAAGAAAAAGGTCCTGTGCTTTCTTTGAGTTACTGCTAACTGAAACTAAGAATTGTCAGATGGTGGTTTGGGTTTAAACGCTCCTGTAAGATCTCAAAGCTTATAATGAATCACACCGTACCACGCACGTTATTAGAACTGAGAAAAATGCAAGTGGGAAGCGGGAATCTATATTATGCTATTGAACATCCTTATAATGGCAGCCTGATTGTTATGTGTAGGTTTGATCATGTTTCTTTGTGAAGCCTCCAAACAATTTCAGTACACCATGTTCCTTATGAACTCAGCTGCTCTCCGCGTCATGCTGTTTGTGCTCTCCTTATCAATCACATGTTGCTGCCGGCACGCACAGAGGAGAAGAGGGTGATGAAAGGTGTGCCAACAAGACATAATAATGATGTAGCAACACATGCAGTAATCACTCTCGGATACATACATGGGGCTGAGATTTGACCACCCACTGAAGCGAGAGAGGGGAGAGGAGACAAGAATGACCTTTTTTATAACAAGAGAAATGGAAGACTTGGCGGTACAGTGCGTGTGTGTGCATGTGAGCAAGTGTGTTTGTTTAGCGAGTGAGGCCTCTTACCATCAGTTAGCCGCCTGGTGCTGACAGTGCTCTACAGCTGAGCCACAGCAGAGCGATCTGGGACCTGCTTTGACATTTTCAACTTGATTCATTAATTTATGGTTGGCAGCCCTGGTGACACGCTGCACACTTAAAACGAGCTACACACCATGGCTGTGCAGCCACTTGAAATGCACGGTTGGTGTTTTATGAACTCCTTCACAAAGGCCGGAAGTGTACACATGCTCATCTGGTCTACGACGCCACGCTTCACCGTAAACTACAGGCTATAAATACAAGCAGCCGCCTCCTGTTTTTTATCCCTCCTCATAGGAGATTACTTATGTTGAGACCCCGTTATTGAGACGCTCAGACAATCTTTCATAATCTTAAATGAAAAAATAAATCCTTCTGCATATGAATGTGATTGAGACAAGCGTGTGCTTGATTTGTCCCAGGGGCTCCTCTTGCTAAACCCGTGGAGTGAGGCTGTTGGGGTGGGGGGTAGGGGGCTCTTGAGAATAACTCCTACTGCTGCTCCTCTGTTTACAATAGTGTTATGAGAGTCTGCATAGAGGCCAGAATCAGTGTCTGATTCGCGGAGAGGCAGCTCATTTTCAAGGGGATGACATGGTAAACAACAACTAAATTGCAACAGCAGATACGTCTATGAGGAAATGTTGTCATTTAACATCAGGCAAGTCGCAAAAATGATGAAATTGAATGTACAGTATCAGTAAAATGTTCAATGACAAGTATTTCATTTGCTTTCAACCAAAACATCAGATCTTGCAATACAATATCCAACTACCGCATTATTTAACTTTTTATCGTTATGTTTAGGCACTCACAGCACTTGGTTAAGGTTGGGAAAGGCAATCGCTTTGGTTTAATGCAGAAAAAGTCTGCAGTGCTTTTGCTGCCTAAACCTAACCATCATTTTCTGAATTGTGTTTCTATATTTTGTCCACCACATTTATATCAATGAGGGTAGGTTAAATGATAGAAACATCTATCTGTATAATCAGCCCAGTTTTTGAGACAGTCACGAAATTGAATGTACTGTATTGATTAGTGTACATAGACACAAATTACCCTTTTTTTCTTGATGGTCAGCTTCAGCTACGGCACTTCCAGAGTTATTTTAACCCAAACTGCGATCTTTTCCTAAACCTAAGTATGTAGTTTTTGTCACGTAACCTCCCTACTTAAGTTACAACACTGGAAGTGGCGACCACGATCCTTTCCTGAACCTACCAAAGTAGGTTTATTTTGAAAAGACAGGAGCGGAAATTGACACATGCGTCACGTGTTGCTGGACATTTGTACGAAAATGCAAAAAATCACAAAAAAAGGAAATTTGTGTCTATGTACACGAATCAAATAGATTACATTTTGTGACTATTTCACAAACTGCAGTGAGACTATGTTGGTATAATGCAATACTATTCCAACAGCACCACCATACACCATACACCACCATACCATATCTCTCTAACACATCATAAACTTCATGATGGTAGAATTTATTGCAATACTGTTGTATTAGACTGCATTAGTTCGAGTTAGGTGTACCTAATAAACTGGTAACTAAGTGTGTAGATGTAATTTCAAAGAAACAGGGTTGTTTCAATGGTGGCAAAGAAAAGAAGTCATATCACGTACTCCAAGATATTCCAAGAACTGTGGGCTGCAGATATTGATTGTGAAATAGTGAAAACACTACACAAAGGAAAGCGTTCAAATATCTCTGGGCAGTCGCTGGTATATCCATCACTTAGTATTCATAAATTATTTCCGGAAGCTATCGCAATTTGGGTGCATTATGTGCAGCTCAATATGTTCTGTGCATGTATCATTCTGATGACATGAGGACACATAAAGCCTCTCTACCCGCTGTGCCACACACACACACATGCAGTCTGTGCTCAACAGCGTTTTGATACCAAAAGTGATTGTGGAGACAAGAGTCATAAATCTCTGTCCCCTGGGTCCACATCAAAGAGAGATATATATCCACAGGCCATTACATTATGCGTGTGCCACTGTGTGTGTCTGCGTTTTTTTGTACAGTCTAAACAAGAAAATATGTTTGTGCATGTGTGAGTGTGTAACCGACTGGAAAATATATAGCTCAGTTTTATCTCTATATGCTCTCACTTATCCTGACAGCTCCATAATAATAATAATGAAGGCAAGTTCTCACTGACTGAGTGCGTCCCATCTCTATATAGCCCCAGGAGGTGGCCCGGCTTCTCTTATGATTGTTGCAAAGACAAGCAATGATGATTACATAAATTATAGTTTGTGTTTGAACAGTGCTAGAAGAGTGGACACCTTCAGGTGGAAAAAGTGAGCGAGAAAATTGGAGACAACATGTGTTCATCACGCATGCATAAATATTCAGAATTAAACTAATCTTCTCATCTGGTAAAAGATGTTTACCGTCGCTTTACAGACTAATGCATCCCCTGCATTCGCATTCATTCCCTTTCACTCGGTTGGCTAATTGACCAAGAGGATGGACATGATGTACCCAAATGTCGCCTCGGTGCTGCTTCCAATCCCATCAAATGAAGGAAAGTAATTAAGCAACGCTCTCTCTCCTCCATTAACCAGTTACCTTAATGGTCGTCAGTCATCGGGATGTTGCCGTTCAGCAGCGCGCAGTCCATAAGGGTGACAGCCATCAGCGACATGTATATGGCTCCGAGATACAAAGTGGTTACAACGGTAATAACAGCTTTAAGCTTTATATAAGACAGTATATATGTGTTGGGGTCATCTGACAGGGCTTGTGTCAAAACAGTCAACCATATATAGAGTTTCTTCAGACACTTACAGTTAATAACTAAGGAGAGATAACACAGAGCCAGTTCTGCACGACAGATATATCACGGATTTTCAGGACCATGGATACAGCTCTTTTGTCCGTGTTGTTTTTACAATAGAGATGATAAAGTCCTGAAAAGATTTGCAAAGACTATGCAGGACCACGGGCATGTGTTTTAAAGGATTCGGACTGTATGAATAAGTCGAATTTTCAAGTAATTCTCAGTTATGTAAAATGTGATATTCTCAGAAATCACCCTAACATTTGTGTTTTCCAGTTGAAATCAATTTACTTTAACCCTAAGAGACCCACATAGACCTATTTTTGTCCTTTTTAGTGGTTTACATAGGGTCTTTAGGGGGAGATAGCAGGTCAACAGTATATAGTATATCACATAGAAGTGGTGTACATCATCTGAAAGCTGGGAACCTGAAGATTAATTTGAGATATGGCTCAGCACTGTGTCAAGTTGTGCTAGTCATAAATCAGAAATTAACATTAATGAATGAATGAATTAAAATCTATTGTGGAAGTGTATAAGGGATTAGAACATTACGAAAGAATTATATGATGGCCAGTCCTGTGCTCAATTATGTCTCAGTAGTTGTTGCCGCAATTGCGGTGCTAAATTTAACCACTTTTTACCCTTCAAAATGTTATTTTTAAAAAATGGTCAGAACACCAATGTTTTTTTTTGACAGTGGTTGCATCTTGTACATCAATAAATCCATTATCTGGGGGGGGGGGGGGGGGAGTTGGAGCCGATCCCAGCTGACATTGGACATAACACATACACAAGACAGACAATCTCACATTCACACCTACGGGCAATTTAGAGTCAACAATTAACCTAACGGGTTAACCTAACGGGAAAAACTCCACACAGAATGGCCCCAGGCCAGATTCGAACCGGCGACCCTTTGCTGTGAGGCAACAGTGCTAACCACTGCACCATTGTGAAGCCCCATCCTGTACTTATTAACTGGTATCATTAACTATTCATTAATGATATTCAATAGCGGATAAAACCAGGCCTTTATTTGGGCTCACATTTAGGATAGGCTTTTATTCTTAATTTCACCCGTTTCCAAGTTTTTGCAAGCTCCAAATTTGCTCAATGTACACCTGTTGCCATGATACATTTTGTATTATGTACATTTTCACAACTCTAATTTCATCAGTGCAACAACAGAGTCATGTCATACTGTTACTTTTTTTTTAACATAAATGCTATTTTCAGTCATTTCACTTTTTTATCCCGACCGATGTTAGGCTATACCGTGAATGCAACCCAACACTTTCAGCAGATTTTTCACATTGAAAATATGCTAAACAGATACTCAGAGCAGTTAAGTGGTAAGTGTAGCCTGGGTCTGATGGAATTAGCGCTGTGGAAATGTACATGTGTGCTGAATTTACCGTGTGAGCCGTGGTAGTAGGCTACAGGTAATTTCACCCCACTCAATGAGTTTTTTTTGTTTTGTTTTTTTATTATTCTTATTCTATTACTGATCAGCCTTTATTTTATGCATGCTCCATGCATGAGAATTAACGGTAGATTAGTTTAAATTTCATCATCATTGCACACAGCGAGTACCAGTAGCACAACATACAGCACAGCATCTAACCAGCCTAAACAGAAGAAAAAGTGCACATAAAGATATATCAAGATAAACTAATATACAGAATAAATAATAGACCATTGGGGGAGTGATAGTAAGAAGGGATGTAACAATGATATATAAAACAATATCAAAATGTAAAGCAGTGACGATATGACAGTACGTAACCTATTACTCCAGTTTGAACAGACGTTAGTACAGTAGAATGGGTCTGGTACAGCATGTTAACAGACAGTTGCACGACAAAATAAAACTGAATTAAACTTTAAGGACGGTTTTATAGAAAAGGTATTTATCATTTTTATCCCTCACTTAATACTGAGAGCAATGAGTGAGCCTCTATTCTTCAGTTCTCTGTTCTCCTAGCTCTGTAATCATTCACTTCCATCTTCATCTCACCAAACTGAAGTGAGTGAAAGTGTCAGTCAGAGGAGTTCTTCAATAACGTTGTGGAAGTCGAGAGCAGCATCTAATCATCCCGATCTAATTTCGATGTGTTTGCCATCTCCATCTCTATCTTTAACCAGACCTCCAGGCCACTCGCACAGTCTGCACAGGAAACTGAGCAGGGAACAGAGAAATCAAGGCCCTCCCGTTCGTTCCCGATGTGTGTCGGTGGCAGCGGGAGGGAGTTATTTTCATAATCTGAGCTTTTTTCATTACGGTGTAAGCTGGAGGTGAGGGAGAATCTCTGCCCTTTGGATCATATAATCAGATAGATGATGGCAGGAGAATAAGATTTAAGAATCACCCTGCTGACAGACACACACACAAACACTGAGGCATGCACAGTCAAGGACACGTGCACACACCTCATAAAGCTTTATCAAAGCCGTGGTGGGACGTAACTAAGTACATTCACTCAAGTACTGTACTTAAGTATTATTTTGAGATACTTGTGCTTTACCTGATTATTTCCATTTTCTACTTTTTAGTAGTGGACTGGTTTAGTCCACTACAATTCAGTGGACAATATTGCATTTTTTACTACCACCTCTCCAATACCTTACTTTAATATATTTAATTACTTTGCAGATGTTTAATAATACAAACAAATAAATGATGATGTATTATTAGAGATAAAGATAAAACTTAATCCTGAGGGAATATTTACAAGCTACCCAGCAGTATATAAAAGAAATTCAAATTAACCCCACCTTCACCAGCTGCAGCATTAAAGTGAATACATAACTTTTACTTTTGATACTTTAAGTATATTGTGACGCTAATACGTATGTACTTTTACTCAAGTCAAATTGGGAATGCATGATTTGTATCAGAGTATTTTTACACTGTGGTATTGCTAAGAGCTGCAACGATTAATCAATTAATCGATTAGTTGTCAACTATTAAATAATCGCCAACTATTTTGATAATCGATCAATCGGTTTGAGTAATTTTTAAAAAACATTCTCTGATTCCAGCTTCTGAAATGTGAATATTTCCTGGTTTCTTTACTCCTCTATGACAGCAAACTGAATATCTTTAAGATGTGGACAAATCAAGACATTTGAGGATGTCATCTTGGGCTTTGAGAATCACTGATCGACATTTTTCATCATTTATTGACATTTCATAGACAAAACAACTAATCGATTATTCAAGAAAATAATCAACAGATTAATCGACAATGAAAATAATCATTAGCTGCAGTCTTAATATTGCTACTTTTACTTAAGTAAAAGAAATCAGTACTTCCTCCACCAGTGATCAAAAGTACCCCCAAGTTAAACAAGCGTACACGCAAGCCTAGAGACATGGATGTATTACGCAAGTACACACACCTATGGAATAGACACACGCACAAGTCCTGTCAGGGAAATGTGATAAAAGAATAGAGCCAGATGAAGGAGGAATATCTGCCCATATACGGACAATAATGTCTAGCTCAATAATGTAGTCTGCAGAATGGAGACTGCTGGGGCTAGCAGAGGGAAGCTTGGCAGAACAGGAGTATGAACACACTTACTCAGAGACTCACACACGAAGAGGAAACACACATGCACAGACTCATGCATGCAAACGAGCATTAATGGACAGGCCTCCTCTTCGATGAAAAGCAGCAGCAGAAGAAGAAGCAGACAACTAATATCTGGCTCACGGTAGCTTTATGCAAGATTTAGATTTGATGGCTGAGGTTACAGGTAGCTGCACTTTCTGTCAACCCATATTTAAAAAATTGGTAAAAAAAAAGGAAAAGAAAGAGCAGACAGAAAGAGGCGAAGAGTGGAAAGAGGAGAGTTCTTTTCAGGTCGGCTCTCGGATTCCAGCAGGTTCCTGCATTAATTAGGCAGGGTTATGTATGCGAGA